>NW_009721812.1:0-223 GCF_000703405.1 Apaloderma vittatum | reverse complement strand
CCACCCCAGGAGCATCGCAGGGCTGCAGCAGCCCCCTGGGCAATCACCTCCCCTCGTCCAGATGCTGCCTAGAGAGCTGGGTGATGGCCCTGCAAGGGGAGGCGGGTTGCACCCCACCTGCAGAACACCCCCTCCCCAGCTTGGTGGGGAGAGGAATGAGGGAGGCTTGGCAGCCTCACCTCCCCAGCGCTCATCCCTCCCCGTGCCAAAGCTGTGCCAACTC
>NW_009721811.1:6211-7082 GCF_000703405.1 Apaloderma vittatum | reverse complement strand
AATCATACCCCTAGACCAACGAGCCGGGGCACTGCACCCCGTTGCACCCCCAGTCTGTGTGCCCCACACGCTGTGAGGGCTCTGGGGGGACAGCTGAGGCTGAGTGTGCCCCTTCACGTGCTCTAAGGCAGGGAGGTCCCTCTTGCTGTCCCTGCTCCTTGGAGCCTGCAGCTGGAGGTGGAATTAGTGTGGGGAATTAGTGCCCAGCATTGCCAGTTGCCACCATTGCTGGCAGTTCTCCTCCTCGTAAGCCCTCCCTGGCTCTTGCAGAGGTTGGCATGGCCGGTGCTTTGCAAGCAACACCCCGCGCCGTTCTTTCTCCATGGGGCATTCCCCAAAGCCGGTGCCCCCTCGGAGCTGGCTTTCTCATTGCTCCAGAAAATCCCTGCTGCTGCTTCCTTCGCCAGCCCCCTGGAGCTGCTGACTGTGGGGTTTTGAGGTTTTTAGGCCGTGGGGCTGAGCAGGGGCACATTTTTGTGGACGTGGCCCCCGGGTCAGGGGCTGTGTGCAGCTGTGCCAGGGCAGCCCCTGAGCTGGTGTGAAAGCCCTGGCTGCAGCGCGGTCACCATGCCTACCCCCTGGGCAGAGCTGCCATCGGGGGTATCAGCCAGTCCGTGGGGTGTCCCCACAAGGGCTGTGCCTGGTGCTGAGTGGCCCAAAAGAAGGGCTCGTCCGGGAGTTGAACCCGGGACCTCTCGCACCCTAAGCGAGAATCATACCCCTAGACCAACGAGCCGGGGCACTGCACCCCGTTGCACCCCCAGTCTGTGTGCCCCACACGCTGTGAGGGCTCTGGGGGGACAGCTGAGGCTGAGTGTGCCCCTTCACGTGCTCTAAGGCAGGGAGGTCCCTCTTGGTGTCCCTGCTCCTT
>NW_009721811.1:3360-6103 GCF_000703405.1 Apaloderma vittatum | reverse complement strand
TTGGCTGTCACGAGTTGGCCTGTGTAGTGCCCAGGGCTGTGGGGCCATGGAGGGGAAATCTGGGCTGGTTCTCAGCTGCACACCTTGGCTTGTTGGTCTAGGAGTGTGATTCTCGCATAGAGTGTTCTAGGTCCTGGGTTCAGCTCCCAGAGGCATCCTCTTTTTGGGCACCCATGGCCAGGCACACACGTTGGGATTGGGCACAGACAGCATGACACTGCCTGGCAAAAGGGAAGCCCAGAAGTCTCCCCAGCTCAGCAGGCCCTGCCAACATTTGCCCCAAGACCTTTGGGGACGGAAGGCACAGTACTCCCACACTCCACAGTGCCCAGGCAGGGGCATTCCTCCACAGGTTGCAGGTGCTGGGAACCAGCCCCAGGACAGCCATGCCCGCAGGCAGCCAGGGCTTTTCTGCAGGGCCTGCGTCTCTGCCAGGCCCACAACCAGCAGGGAGGGGATTCAGGAAGGCAAAAGGACATGGAGATGCTGGGGGTCAAACGCAAGGCCTCTTATGTGCAGAGCAAACACTCCTGCTGAGCTACACTCCCACTGCATGGGCAGGGCTGGGAGCCTGGCCAAGCCCCTTCTCTCTCCATCGCTGCCCTACTGCCCACCGCTCACCCCGCACTACCCCAAGGTAGGGGTTCGTACGTGAAGTGAGAATTATACCTCCAGAACAATGAGCAGGGTGCCGTAGAAGGGCAGGAAGCCCCTGCTTGAGCTCTAGCACTCATGGATCTGGTTGGGGTGGGATGGGAGCTGGGGAAGCTCTTTTTGATCCTGATGGATGTCTGCAGCTGGGAGGTGCCCCCTGCACTGCCCTGGCTGTGGGATTGACACCTGGACATGGCCACAGGCTGTAACTGCCCTGACTACAAAAGCCAGGAGCAGCAAGGTGGGCAGCAGGATCCCTAGATGTAGATGGTCCACAGAGCAGGGGGATGTAGCTCAGTGGAAGAGCGCTTGCTTCGCATGTAAGAGGTCCTGGGTTCAATCCCCAGCATCTCCAGCTTTTGCCTCCTCAAACCCATCTCCTCCCACAGGGCACTGGTGGTAAACTCCCCTTGAAGACATCCCCAAAGGACATCACCCATGCCATGGCCTCTGGGCAGAGCTTCCCACTGGGAACGTGGCCCTGCTCTGCCACCCCTGACCAGCCCCTTCCCCACCCAGGGCTGGACCAGCTGAGCTGTGTCTCTGCCCATGGGTCACTGGGCAGTGCTTTGCTCCTGGCAATGGTGGGACTGTCCTTGACAGGGAGGAGATGTGGCAGAGCTGGGGAGGTGCCCTGTGCTGGGCAGAGTTGTCCTGTCTGTGCCCCCTCCCATGAGGGCTGTGCCTGGCAGTGGGTGCCCAAAATTAAGGTTTATCCAAGGCGTGGTGTGGTGGTGCAGGGTCCCCCCACCAGTACCCAGCAGAGAAGAAAGGGGAGCCTCCTAGAGCACAGCTGTACCCTTCCCACTGCTCTTTTACAGCATGGGGCTCCCCCTGGGCCCCAACTCCATCCAGTCATGGGCAAAATCTCTCGCTGTGAGCAGGATTCGAACCTGCGCAGGGAAACCCTATTGGATTTCAAGTCCAACGCCTTCACCCCTCGGCCATCACAGCCCCTGACATCTCCCCTTGCTTTGCCCTGGGGTCTGCCTCTAGGAAGAAAATGTCCCCAGCCTGGTTTAGGACCATCTGCACAGTTCCAGTACACTTTGGCAACCCCACTACCCACATGTGGCAGGGTGGGGAGAAAGGAGTATCTGAGGTATTTACTGAAGGCTGGGAAAAAATCCAGGTGCAGCAGAGAGCCTTGCTGCAGGCAGGCACCAAAGGGAAGCATCCTCCACTAATGCCTGGGGAGAGTGACTTCTGGGGAGGCAAAAGGAGGTGGAGATGCTGGGGGTTGAACCCAGGGCCTCTTACATGCAAAGCAAGCGCTCTCCCACTGAGCTACATCCCCCTGCCCATGGGAGAAACTGGGGGCAGGGACAAGTCCCCTCGCTCCCCTACCACTGCCCCACTGCTCACCCTGCTCTGCCCTAGGGGCCCTGACCCCAAAACCAGACCCTTGGGGCACACACACCTTGGGGGTTCAACCTGCCCACACCCAGGACGTGGCAACGGCCCCACTGCACTGGGCACCACTGCCCTGGTGATGCCATGGTCCCAGGCACCAGCTAAGGAAGATGACTGCCTAAAAGAAGGGCTCGTCCGGGAATTGAACCCGGGACCTCTCGCACCCTAAGCGAGAATCATACCCCTAGACCAACGAGCCAGGGTGCTGCACCCCATTGCACCCCCAGGCTGTGTGCCCCACATTTTTTGTGGTTGGTGAGGTTGGTTGATGCTGCTTTTTGCCCCTGGCACAGCCTGGAACAGGGAAGCCCACCTTACTGTGCCCAGGGTGTGGGGCCAGCATTTGGAAGCGGCCACAGCACATACCTGCCCTGTCTCCAGTGTCTGTGGCGCCAGCTGGACCATGGGGGTCAGTGGGGACCCCCAGGCACAGCCCTACCCATGGGCAGGGGGATGTAGCTCAGTGGGAGAGCGCTTGCTTTGCATGTAAGAGGCCCTGGGTTCAACCCCCAGCATCTCCACCTCCTTTTGCCTCCACAGAGCCCCTTCCCAGCCAGCTGCAGGGTTGGCAGAGACAGCCAGGACCCACAGGAAAGCCCTGGGGCTGCCTGTGGGCACACCAAACCTAGGACTGGTGGGACAGCAGTGGTGCATGGTGGGCGCACTGGGTGCCTGT
>NW_009721811.1:1128-3148 GCF_000703405.1 Apaloderma vittatum | reverse complement strand
ACCCCACGCCAGGACACCTGAGAGAGTGAGCTGCACCAGAGCTGCCCCAGTCGCGCTGCCTAGCCCAAAGCTAGGGGGATCAAAGCCACCATCTGACCCTAAACGAGCTTCGTACTCCCCAGACAAAAGCACAGTTTTCCCTATGGGAGGAGTCCTCTGGGAGTTGGACCCAGACCCTCTTGCACATGATGGGGGAGCCCAAGCCCTTCTCCTTGGTCCCATGGCTCTGGGCTCCATGTACGCTCCAGCTGGGCCACTGCACCTAAACTTATAACTGACAAGCCATGGCTGTAGGTGCCCAGCCTGCTCGAGTGGTCCCTCCACAGAGGGGAGGACTTCAACTGGGCCCAGGGCCAGTGGTCCATGGCTCCCTGCCCTGTGTTCCTCACTCTCTTGGGCTGTACACAGCCCTCTCCTGCTCTTACTCCCCCAGTAAAAAATCTCTCACTGTGAGCAGCATTCAAACTCACACAGAGAAACCCTATTGGATTTCGAGTCCAGTGCCTTCACCCCTCGGCTATCACAGCCCCAGCCCCAAGTATGCAGGGGACACATCTGTCCCCAGCCCAGGCACCTCCTAATCCCACACGGTTGCCCCTTTTCCGGGGGAACACAGAGGTCTTTGGGGTGTGTGGTGCATCCCCACACCCAGCCCATCACTGTTCTGCTCCCCAGGGGCTGGGGCAGGGCTCAGCCCTGATCAGCAGCTGCCAGGGCTGGGGCCCACAGGGACCACTGCCCCCCAGTGCCCTGGCACAGCCTGGGGATGCCCGGGCAGCTGCGCACCCTGGCTCGTTGGTCTAGGGGTATGATTCTCGCTTAGGGTGCGAGAGGTCCCGGGTTCAACTCCCGGATGAGCCCTTCTTTTTGGGTGCTCAGCATCCCACTCCTGCTCAGGCAGCGCAGAGCTCATCTGGGACCTGGCCACCAACTTTTATCACCCAGGGACACCCCACAGTCACCAGGGCTTTGAGTGTGGCATGACTCACAGGACTGTCCCCCATTCCTGGGGTCTCAACCCTGTGCCCAGGCCCACAAGTCCTGCAGGGTGACCCTGGTATTGGTGTGGTGTCAGGATGGAGACAGGGGCTGGACAGGATCATGGCTGTGGTACGCTCCAAGACTGTGGGGCACCCCAGGGCTGTGGTACACCCCAGGGTTGTGGAGAATGGGTGCCACAGCTCAGCCAGTTAAAGCACCAATCTAGTTAACAGGAGATCCTGGGTTCAGCTCCCAGTGGTGCCTGGGGGCTGTTTTTCCTCCCTGTCCCAAGCTGTGGGCAGTGCTGGGGGGCTCTGCTCTGTCTAAGCGTCCCTGTTGGCCCCACTCCTTTCTGCTCCATTGTGTTTTCTGCCAGAGCCCACAGCCCCCCATCTTTCTGCCGTTTGAGGAAGGTCTAGCTACAACTTCTCAGTTACTCCCTTTGGTGGGGGATGCATCCCCACGTCCTTTCAGTGCTGGCCACAGCTCCCCACTTCTGTCCTGGTTTGACCCCTCCCAAAAAAGAGTCTGCCATGACACAGTCTGGGTGCATGTTTGTATCAAAAGCTTATTTCAGGGTAGGACAGGGACAATCCTGAAGATGCTGAGGAATATCTGGAAGCCTGGGTGAGGGCAGAAGGGATTTGGGAATATCTCTGGGAAGCAGGGTAGGTGTTGGTGGGCCAGCAACAGCACTCGTGCAATAATGGAGCCTGTGGGGATGAGGATAAGGTGTTCCCTGAGGGTAACAATGCTAAGGCATTTCCCAGTGGATGTGGGGTCCTGGGAGAGGGGACTCTGGGTACAGGCTCTGCTGTGGGGCTGGGTCACAGGACTGGGTGCCCTGCAGTGAGTTTCCAGAGCTCCTTATGGGCAGCAGAAGAGACGCAGATCATTCAGGGCTATGTCATCCCTCTTCAGCCCCTGGGCAGGCTCCTGCCGTGTCTGGATGCTGCACACTGCCCCGGGGCACCGGGGGCTCCAGCTGCCCCACTGGCGCCCGGCAGATTCCCGCCCCTCCCTGACGTGCCCATCAGAC
>NW_009721811.1:0-1105 GCF_000703405.1 Apaloderma vittatum | reverse complement strand
GGGGCCAGCCACTTCATCACTCAGGAGCCTGTGCTGGGGCACCTGGACCCGCAGCATGACGCCCACCAGATGTCCCTGGTGAGGGCACCAGTGGGTCTCCGACCAGCGGCCCCACCTACACAGGGGAGAGAGAGGATGGTTGGTGCTGAGATTGGGGGGTGTGGGAGGAGGAAAAAGTGCAAGCCCTTCAGAGCTGGGGGCAGCCATGAAGGAGGATCTCCATCCACAGGGAGTGCCCAGGGACCCCCGGAGGCTCACCTGCTGCTCTGGGACTCAGCTGTGTAGCTGCCACTCGAATCCCCGTTGTGGGAGCAGTGCAGCCGAATCCCGTTGAGCGCCATGTCATCCTCCAACACTCCCTGGGGAGGCTCTACCTGCAAGGGAATGGTGGTCAAGGGTTAGCTCACCATTGGGAGCAGGATTCCTGCACCTTCCGTGGAGGCTGCACCTTGAAGCTGACACCGGTTGCGTAGGAGCCCTTGGGGCACATCTCTGGCCAGGCCCAGTCTCCCCAGGGTCCCCCGTTGGACACAGCGATGACCGAAGCATCTCTCTCACTCACATTCTGCTCCTGCCCCTGCCCCACAGCACTTGCAAGCCCCATGAACAGCAGCAGGACCCGTCCCCCCGGCATGGCTGCCATGCCTGCAGCTCACCCATTGGTCTTTTATACCTTAGCAGGGCTGGCAGAAGTGACCTTGGCAGCATCACATTTACCTTCCCAAGGTGGCCAGGCCTGTTGGGCAGCCAGGATTAGCTGGAGGAGATGGCGAATCCCCTCACCACGTGGAACGTGAGAAGCTGATCCACCAGCTCTTCGTTTGGGGGCCTCTCTGGGCCGCTCACCCAGAGCCGCCGGGAAACCTGGTGTCAGCTGGGGCTCGGGCCAATGTGGGACCAGGGCACCTTCCTCGCCCCCTCTGCGCTCCGACTGCGTGTAAGATGGGATTTGCATTCTGCCTTTTGCTCTTTCGGTTGTGTTTTTTCTTTTTCAGTTAGAACAAGGGGTCACACTCAGCAGCAGCTCTCTGCCCTCACTGCCCAAGGAACCCGTTTCACCACGGCTTCACACCTCGTTTGTCCCCGTTTGCTTCCCGGCGGCCTC
>NW_009721810.1:0-6757 GCF_000703405.1 Apaloderma vittatum | reverse complement strand
GAGGAGAGGGGTATCCTCTTCTTTTGCAGCGGAGAAGGGGGGTGCCGCACCCCATCCAGCAGGGATGCTCCCGTCCTCCCGCTCCCTCCCGCGACCTGCTCTAAGGGGAGGAGTAGGATGAAGTTTCGTGGCATCCCCCTCTCCTGGGGAAAGAAAAGGCGGGGAGCTGAGGTTTTGGGGTGTGCAGTGACCTGTCACCCCAGCGAAACGCTGCCCCGACTTTCAGGGCCACCAAAGGGAGCGTTCTGCTAAGTGTGCGACCCATAGTGTCCCCTCCTCTGAGCCCCCTGGGGTGCACCCTGGGGAGCATGTGGGAATCTCCCCAAGGTCGGGCTTGATGGGGCTCTGAGCAACCTGCTCTAGTGAAGGGTGTCCCTGCTCACCGCAGGGAGGTTGGACTGGATGCATTCTATAATTCTGTGATTCTATAATTCTGTGATTCTATAATTCTATGATTCTCTGATTGATTCTATGATTCTATGGTTGATTCTATGATTCTATGATTGATTCTATGATTCTGTGATCATCAGAGCAGTGCTTGGGACCAGGGAGGATGCAGCTTACTGAGAGGTAGAAAGGTCTCATCAAGGATGGAGATTTTTTGGAGCAGGGCAGCTGAAAGGAGAGAGATGAAAAGCACTCAATGAACAACCCCTGGCTGAGAAACAGATTTTTTGACAGCAATAAAGCACCCCGACATCAGGATGAGCTCTGATGGGTCTTCTTCCCCTGCAGCAGTCGGTTCCAAGCCTCCACAGTGGCTGCAATCACAGCTTAAGAAATTGGATGTCTAAGAAATATAAGCCAGGGCTGTTGCTTAAGATGCAGAGCCCACAACCTACAGCCTGGCTCGTTCTGGTGCCAACGCCGCCCCGCGCTGCAGTTTGCTCAGTCGTGTGCCTCGCAGCTGAACTTGTGACCCAGAATAATCATCTGACTGTGCTGGGCTCAGTGAATCAGGGATTTTTGTCCGCTGGCCAAAGTGCAGTCTGTCCAAGGATGTCGATAGGGCCACAAAGGAAAAAAAACAGGTCAGGGTGTCCCATGGTCTTCGAGGTGCCACCTTACAAGCAGCAGCATCTAGCTCGGGGCTGAGCCCATGGCCCCTGGGGACGTTTTGGGAGTGAAGCTTATTTTTGAAGCCATGCTGGGTTCCTGGGTGGGATGGGGAGGTTGTTTTTCTTCCTCCCGTCCTCACCTCCGCCCTGCAGAGATACCGGTGAGGAGCAGGTGGAAAAGGGAGGAGAGAGAAAGTCCCTACGTGCACCATGAGAGCATCTTGGCTCCAGGTACCCCAGCCTAGAAGTCATTAAGCCAGGGTTAGTCATTGCTGCCCCAGGAGCTCTGTCTGGTAGATCTTCTCCGGCAGCAGAGGATGAGTCAAGCTGAGCTGGCAGGATTTTACCTTCAGCCTGGAGAACATCTGATTGTCTCCTGATGGGGAGAGGCAGGCAGAAAACTCCACTATTTTGGCTCTGCCTGAGCTGTGACCTTCTCCAGACGCTGGGTTTTAGCTGGGCTCGTGCTGTTATGAGTGTGGTGTTAAGGGTGTGCCAGCACCTTTGGGATTGAAACGAAGTGACGGATCACCTGGCTGCTCTCTCACAGCCTGAGCTGTGGGATGAAGCAGGTGGGAAGCGCTTACCTGAAGATGGAGCTTTTTTCTGGAAAGATGAATCATCTGCTCTCTTCTTTCTTCTGCCCGTGGTGAATAGAAAAACTGCTGAAAATATGGAGCACGTATTGTCCTTAGGGCTCACCCTTTACCCGCAGCTCCAGGGGCTACCAGCATGTCTCAGAGCACTCCAGACAAGAAGGCAGGCGTGTTTTTATATTATTTTTCCTCCAGCTTGAGGACATGATGTGATTTTCCCAGTCCCTGTCACTAGAGAGGACCCAGACAAAGCCCTTGAGCAGTCCCAGCGTTGTGACGCCTGCTCAGGACGCTTTATCTCCATGGCAAAGCCCTCTGGAACAGAGGGAAATATCTCTGTTACATCTCCTGCCAACACGAAGGGGCAGATTAGAGCCGCTCTTCAGATTGTCTGGCTGCTCTTCACCCTTTGTAGTTCACCTGAATTTACTGGAAACGGGCTGGATACAGGTGACCTAAAGGAGCTCCACGCCGAAGATAGAGTGGGAAGGTTGTCAGCAGGGAAAAGCTGGAGCTGCAAAGCTGTTCACGACTGAAAGGTTGGCAGATCAGAGCCCTGGGCCCTCATCCAGAAGTCTCCCCCCAGCTCCCCACCACATGGGCAGGAAGAAGGATCTTCTCCAGGGAGTGAAGATGAGTCAAAGCGAGTTGTTAGGCGGCTTTCCAGGAAAGAAAGGTTTGGAGAAAAAGAAAATAAAATAAAATTAAATTAAAAAAATCTAACTGGGTCTAGATGGGGTCATTGGTGGAGAGATAGGCAAGAAACCTGAGCGCCTGGAGATCTTTGTCACCTAAAGCCTTGCCCATCCTTGGTACAGGAAGGTGCCGAATTTAGTTAGATTTATTCTGGCTCAGATGATAGCAGCTGGAGATGAGTAGGAGGCTCTGCCTTGGGTTTACCCTGCAACTCTAGCAGTTCTTCTACGCAACAGGGATGTCCCATAAGAGAAGAGGGTCTACACTTTCAACATCTTCAAGCACACAGCCATGTGCAACACCACCAAAATCAAATCAGCCTGCTCCCCCTACCATGTGCAGGAGACTAAGGAGAAGGATCCCTGTGCCTTGTCTCGTCGCTTTTGGAGCAGGAGCATCTCTGCTCATCACAGAATGTCACCTCGGGCATCTGGCAGGGCTTCAAAATGGGAGCACCAAGGCACACTGAAAAAAATCATGTTTATGCCTGATTTCCAGCCAATACCACAGGCATTGCTGACAGGTCATACGGCCAGAGAGCATCCAAAATTCCCTCTCTCTTCAAACCCGCTTTGTGTTTAAGCTCTCTCCTTTATAAACGAAGATAAACACAGGTTTCTCCAGGGTGTTTTAACACAGTAAGTGGAAATTGAGAGGAGCTGGATGATGGTTCCACATATCCCCCTCAAAATAGGGATGCTCATCACTCAGGTGAATCATCATGATGTTCATTCGTGGTTCTCAGCCCATAAACCACATGAGAGTGGAATAGGGAAGGGACTCAGATGTGTTTGGATTTTTTTTTTTTCCCTAAAGAAAAGCATTTTCATTTTAACTTGCTGTATTAATTTAGAGCTATGTATGGGCTGGTTCATGAGAAAAGCAGCCCTAGGGCAAGCTTGGAGGTCTCTGTCAGATTGTGGAGGTTTTTAATACCAGGTCAGACACAGCTTTGCAAGGGGTTTGGGGAAGGACCAGGTGATCCTGAGAGGTTCTTCTCACTGATGTGCCGGTCTCAGGGCATCTCACAAGCCTCAAGATCCACCTGGGACGGGGAGATGCAGCTCTCCAGAGAGCTCAAAGCCTGGGAGGAGGCTGCAGTGCTGGAAAAAGGATTTAGCCCTTGATTTTGGAACCTGCTTTCCTTAGAACACCTGCGCGCAGCTGGAGCCCCAAAACCCACCCTGAAGCAAGGTTGCCCTCTGGTGATCCTTTCCTGCTCTG
Source organism: Apaloderma vittatum (assembly GCF_000703405.1). Lineage (NCBI taxonomy): Eukaryota > Metazoa > Chordata > Aves > Trogoniformes > Trogonidae > Apaloderma > Apaloderma vittatum. The sequence continues at coordinate 3,183 of NW_009721810.1, read as the reverse complement.
CAGATCAAGGCGTGGAATGGGATTAAATGCAATGGGTTGCATCGCAAATCAAAATGCAATTTAAAACGGAGAAGAAATCCGGAGGTGCCTTAAGACGGTGTAGAAATCAGAGGTAGAATCCTTCCAAATCAAATGAAATCAAATCAAATTACTCCAAATTACAGCCACGGCCCTTTGCTCTCGATGTACCAAGGCTGCTGCGCTGCGCTGGGCCAAATATTGCACTAAGGGGAAGGCAAAACCATTTTATTTTTATTTTTTGTTACAGGGTGCTGAGGGTTTTGAGGTACCAAACCGTAAATAACCTCACTTGTAAGGCAAGGGGGCCCTCTCCTGGCTGTGGTCATGCAGAAGGGATACAACACTGATCACAGCTTTAGGATGGCACATTTTGCTGCTTAATTCATTTGCCGGTTCAAATTGAGACCAAATTTCTTTTTCTCATGCAAACCTCAGGCAAGAACCGTTTCCCTGAATCTCCCTGGCCAGCTTTTGCAGCTAAGATGGTTTCACAGAAGATAACTCAGCAGGACCCAGGGGCAGGGCCGTGAGTTAAAACCAAGCTGCTTTTCGGGAGGAGATTTCACCCCACCTGCTGACTTTAAAAGGAAAACGAATCGAACTACTTCTTTTGACACCAGGCTGGGTTTGTGCTGGCTGCAGGACCCCTTCACTCTCCTCTTGCTGCTTCAGGATCTGCTCCCCTGCAGGAAACTCGCAGGGATGGATTATTTTGGGGGAGAGGGGGCAGGATTTTTTTCTACTCGCAGCACAGGGCGGCACTGACATCTAGCGGTAATATTTTATTTTTTTGCTATTGTAGCTGTTGGCAGCTCACCTTATTCCCCCAAAATGTTTTCCCCGAGGTGGAGGAAACCAAAGCAAACAGGGGGATACCTCAGACACCAGCCTGGCACCGCAGATTTGGATGGAACCCCCATTTGCAGGGCTTTGCCTCCTTTGGGGAGGATGCAGGAGGCACCTGCCCCCTTGCCTGGTTTTGCAGAGCTGAGGACGTGCAGTGAGGAGCAGGGGCAGAGGTTTGCAAGCTGCTTGATCGAAAGGGTCTTTAAATCACAGTGGCTGGGGAGTTAATGGCTTTCACACGCTCAGACAGCCCAGCAGAAGGGAGAGATGAAGCCTCAAGCAAGGATTGGTGTTCTGCAAAGGGGTTAAAAAGCAAGAACTCCCCAAAATTTTAGGGGTTCCTCATCCTCTGCTGGGAGGAGCCGCAGTGAGGCAGCCAGGTGAGGTTTCTGCTGTCTCCCAGCGTGCCTTCAAGCTGCTTGGTAACTATTCATCTACAAGAAATTCCAGCAACCGCTGGCGGAGTGAGCCGCTAATGAAAACCAGCGGTGCCTTGAGCTAAGACTCAAGCCCGTCCTCCGAGATCGAAGATGCAGCTCCCAGAGCGGAAAAGCGTCAATAAATTGCATCCTGTCAGAGACAAATGTCACCTGCAGCTTTACCTGTCCTGGTTGGGAGCGGGGATGCCCACCTCTCCTTGCCCACCCTGACATGGCAAAGCACAGCCCAGGGAGATGCACGCCCAAGCAGGCACCTTCAGCAGGGTTTTGGTGTTGGAAGAGGCGGAACCAGGGCTCGTTTTTGGTTTCTGGTCCTGCCTCTAAGCTTTCTTTCTAATTTTAAAACTCCACCTGTGTTTTCTCCCCAGCCCAGCGAAGCTACAGAGGGAGGAAAAGCCTCTATGAAGTGCTCAAGCTGCAGGCTGAGCTCCCTGAGACCGGAGATATTGAGTATCAAGGGAGAATATTCGACACACAACCCTGGAGAGATGGCCCAGACCAACCTACACCGTGCCTGGGGTTGCTATTTTATTTCCTTAATTATTATTTCCTCTCCTCCTACGGTTCAAAAAAAAACCCCCCACACTTTAAAAAGAATAAAAGTAATCAGAGCCTTGGCCCCAGGGCAGCTATTTAGAGCCAGGGCTGTGTGTTTACTATATAGGTAGGGATGTGGCTTTTAAGTGGAGATAATAATAGAGAGGCAGATGTAAATACATCCTCGTGTAAAGGGAGAACAGCCTTTAACCCTGCGCCCCGTTGCTCAGCCTTGGCTGGACTCTGGTTTCCCAGGAATCCTGAGGTGCCAAATGCTGCTTTGCCCTCTCAGATCTTTTTAGGATTATGCTAAGTGGGAGGAAAAAAACCAGCACTACAGTGTAGGGGAGCTGGTCCTTGTGTCTGCACCCGCAGCAAAGTTAAAGGAGCACAAGCATAGTCCTGAGCATGTACTAGTCCCCATAAAAAAAGTTTAGCAAATTAGGTTATGGGATAGGATAGGACCCTCAAACTGCAGCAAGGATATCTCAGAGCCGCACAAAGGGCACTCCAGAGGCCAGGAATCTCATGAACTGACAGGGAAGGAGGGCTCAAGAGGAAAGAAGGAGTAATATATAACAAGTGATTGTCCTTTCTCCATTACAGCTGGTTGTTCCCTGGTGCTGAGTGGGTTCCCAGCCAGGGACAGCATGTTTCTGCCCATCTCTTGATGTCTGCCAGCACTGAGTGTGTCCCAGTAGCTACCTGGTTTTACAGCCTGAGGTTTTTATACTCCTGTAGGATTTTCACTCACAGCAAGGTAGTGAGGATGAGAATTAAAATTCAATGTGAAAGGCGGGGGAAAAAGAAGAGGAAAAAAGGAAAAAAAAAAAGGGAAAAAAAAAAAGTGACAGGAGGAGCTGGCTGCATTGTTTTATTCTCATAGGTATTTTCCACAAGTGTGATTTAGTCCGTTGCCTTATTCCAGCTAGAGGAAAGCCCATGTGGACCCAGCTGCTTGTTCAGGGCATGGAAACCTCCTTTTGTGTGTCGCTGTTGGAGCTTTCCCCAGGAACCCAAAACCCTCTCTGTCCCTGACTAAGCGAAAGACATGGGAACCGAGGGGCAAAACCTCCCCAGGCACCTTCAGGCTGAAATGAGATGCTCTCCAGCTGGCACTCGCAGCAGCGAAGGGATGCTGGGGGAAAGGGGAAAGGAATTCTCCCATGGTGGGGAGGCAAACCGGGTGCCAAAGCCCAGCCCCTGGGGCAAGACCCCTTCCCCGAGCCCCTGTGCAGGATCAGGCCCGGCTGGGTCGAAGGGGTTAATTCTGGGAGAGTAACAGCCTGGAGTTGACACTTGGAGGCAGGCGGGGCTCCCGGCGCCTGATTGGCCTCAA
>NW_009721809.1:218-3106 GCF_000703405.1 Apaloderma vittatum | reverse complement strand
CAAAAAAAAAAAAAACGGCCCCAAAAAAATCCCCGGGGGTGTTCAGAGTGTGGCAATTGTGGTTGCAAACCCACCGTTCCTGAAAAAAAAAAAAAGCCTAGCTTTTAAGTTTCCCAAATCCGCACATTTCTTCTTCCCCAATATGCGATAATCTGGCCACGAAACAGTGACAAATTCACTGCGAATTAATCTTTCTTGTAGCACAGAGGAAGATTGCAAAGGCTCGCTTAACCCATTTTGGATTATTTCACCTACAAACCACTTCGCTGGTTCGTTAAACAAGAAAAGCAGCAAAGCAAAACCTCTGATATGAACGAGAAAACCGTTTATAAATGGCTGTTAAAATATGTCACCTCCTGATGGGATTTTACTTTCGCTTCTGAGGTGTTCCATGCCTTTTTTTTTTTTTTTTGTTTAGGAAATTCTCAGTGTCATGAAATTAAGTGTAGAAGTGGAGGCTGAGCTGCGATGATTCAGGGATAGAAAGATTAACGATTATTGCAGTGTCTTCAGCTTTAGAATATATGTATGTATATATAAATATAGTTGCATGGAGAGCTGTGTGTGGGTATGTGTATATATATATGTATATTTATATATGTGTATATTTATGCATATATATTTGTATGTATGTACACACACGCACACACACATTTGATCAGTAATTGCTTTCATCATAAGCTACCCATATATTTTATATACACTGATTTTTTTCTTTCAGTGCAGTGTTGCAGAAAATTACTTGAGGGCTTTTCATCTTTCTGTAGGGGTGTACACGATGCTCCTCCTGTCTCTCGATGATACTCTGTAGATTTAGGAGTTTTAAGCCTCCCAGTTGGTGTTTGCTAACATGACAGAGGGAAGAAGACTCAGTTGTGGTGGTTGCAGAAGGGCAGAACGACGCCGAGAAGCTGCGTCTCAGGGCAACTCAGAAGTTGAGTTTTTGAAGTCTGTTTCTAGAAGTTACAGTGTAAAACTAGGTGATGGAGGAAAAAAATCCCTTTATTTTGTTTGTTTGTGGTTGATGTGAGAGATGTGAGCTGGAGAATCTCACGGAAGACAGAGGAGAGGGGTGACGAAGAAGGGGCAGAGGAGGGAAGGAGTAGCACGCTGGAGGAGGCTGGGGCAGGAGTGCCAAGCCAGCCGAGAAGGGGCACGGCAGCTTCCCCTGCTCCCGGGGGTCTCCGGTCCACCCTTGTGCCTCTGGAGCCGACCCCGCTCCCCCGGGCCCGGCTGGAAGGGAGCGGGCGGCGGCGCTTTCCGCTTCTTCCCCGGGACGGTGCCTCCGGCCCCCGGTGCTGGGGAGCCGAGGGGCAGGGGTTAGTGTTTCGGAGGAGGGAAGGATGGGTGCTGGCGGAGCCGCACCGCGTTGTTACGTGAGGTGAAGCAGCCCAGAGCTCCTGGGCCACGCTAGTTTTCTGCTCCTGCGAGACAAAATGCGGCAGAAAAGCCAAAGCCACACGTGGTCCCGTTCCAAATAATCGTGTCAGCGGTCGGGAACTGCAGATTGTTGGCGCAATGTGTTTTTATAGCAAAATAGTAGACGGTTTGATGTAGCTTTTATAACGTTACTCGTAGAGTTACTAAAACAGCATCTAAAATTAAAACTTTATTTTTTGCTTTCCTTGGACATGAATACATTTCTCATGCACTGAAGGGAAAAAAAGTATTTTAAAATGCCCGACAAATATTGTCACGGCAGAATTTCTTTCTCAGGCACGAAGGTAGCGTTATAAAGTAAATGGCTGAGACAAATAACTGTTTAACTTCCAGCGTCCTTGAAGCCTTAAGCATTTTCCTGATTACAGTCTTCAGTGGCGCTTTTGGTGCAAAGATTAATAAATCTTAGCGATGTGCTAAGAGCTACAAACTGACAACGTAAGTTGAACAGTGCTCTCTGGACTCTGCCGTGCGCTTGTTCCTGTTGAGCCCCTAATAATTTTCAAACGAAGGGAGGAGAGAAATGTATTTTGGTGGGTGCGGGCCAAAAGGCCATTTCTGTCTCAGCTCAGTGCCCATTGTGTCATCACAGCCCTGTCCCCAAAGCTGCTGCCTGACATTTACAAGCTCTCTTTCACTTTACACTGCAAAGCTAGTAAGCGAAACATAAAAGAATAACCCAAGGATGAATTAAGACAGGTAACGGAGGGGATGGAGGGAGCAGAAAAAAAAGCAATGAAACAGCTATGAGTCTGAAACGGACTTTCTCGGACTCGAAGCTGCTACAGAAATAGAGACATCTCCTTTTATTATTTCTGTACAACGTGGCATAATATAGGTAAAACCCGCACTCGGGTTTGTTTTGTTCTTTTTTCTCCCCGAAATATGGAGAGGTGATTTAAAACAAAAATATAGACATTTGCAGGGGTAAAGGTATTTGCTTTTATAGGTGAATTCTCTTTATTTTTTTGCTGTGGTTTAGACCTTTTCTCACCTCAGTGTTGCATAGTTATAAGAACAGGAGTCAGAATACCACACGTTTTTCCATTTTCTTGTTTCCTATCAACAGCTCGAATTTGACCAAATAGCCGAGGCAAAGTGGTCACTCCCTGTCCCTGCCTTGGCACACGAGAGTCCAAAACGCTGTTTCTCAATTTGAAACTTTTACTATTTGTGAGTCATTTAGAATGGGAGTCAAGGTAAAACCCCCTTGCCCAGACTCGACCCGGGGGAGTATTGGGCAAACCCACGACTTCTTATATCCTGTCCCTGCAGTCTGGCTCCCAAGGTGGGCTTTGGAAGCAGGATCTTTTGGCAGGCACTTAACTCCCTCTGCTCCTCTCAAAAACCAAGTGCATCCCCCCATCTCCCTGTGGGCACCATGACGAGGGTTTTACCCCTCGAGCGGACCCTACACCGCTCCAGCCAGATTTCCGAAAGGCCAAATC
>NW_009721809.1:0-204 GCF_000703405.1 Apaloderma vittatum | reverse complement strand
GGTGGCGCCCCGCCTTTGTCGGGCGGGCCCCCCCGCCAGCCTTACCCGGGGAGCACCGGCTCCGCTCCTGTTCGTAAAGCAAAAGTTGTGCCGGGGCCGACAGCGAGTCTGGTACTTTTAAAGAAATTAAGAAGGGGGGAAAAAAAAAGTAAAAATAAATAAAAAGGGTGATTTTTTAAAAACCACCGCATGGCCGCGATCACT
>NW_009721808.1:370-805 GCF_000703405.1 Apaloderma vittatum | reverse complement strand
CCAGCCGTTCCTGCAGTGTCTTCAGCTGGGCTGAGAGAGGCTCCGAGGGGGGTGCTGGGGAGGGGCAAATGACACCATGGGACCCAGGCATACCCACTATTCCTCCTAGCCTGTTGCCCTTGAAGGGGGGACCCAGGTGGTTCCCCAATCCACCCTCCACCCAATGGACATAGGCATGTGGGACACCCCCGACCCACCCAATGGACCCAGGTGTCCAAAAGCCTTCCAGGGAAGGCCTCCCTCCCACCCATACCCCTGCTCACCCTGATGGCAAAAAAGGCTGGGTCGCAGCACCCTCCGCTCTACCCGCCGAGAGGCCACCTGGTACGTCGTGCTGTGGGCATCCACATAGGACCCAGATGTCTGGGCCTCACATCCCCCACAGCAGCCCCAGGCAGCCAGGACCCTCCCACCCCAGAGGGACTTAGGTGTCCC
>NW_009721808.1:0-233 GCF_000703405.1 Apaloderma vittatum | reverse complement strand
TGGCCCCCCCGTCCTTCAGGGCTACCCTAAGGGGTCCGACACCCTGGGATCCTGGATCACCCTCCCCATGGGGACCACCCTCCAAGGGCCCACATTCTCCAGACCTCTCACCCCATAGGGCCCACCCAGGTGGCTCTTGCTTCCTCACCCCCTCAGGGCCCCAGATCTTCAGACCTCCAACCCTCAGGGACCCCTAAGGCGCTCCTCCCCACCTCTTTCAGGGCCCCAAGTCC
>NW_009721807.1:0-217 GCF_000703405.1 Apaloderma vittatum | reverse complement strand
ACTCCCATCCCTGCTCTTTCTTGCTGTTCCTGGTCCCCTCTATCCATGTGGATGCAGGTCCAGCCTCTCCCTGGCCCCTCCTGCCTGTGCCTGGGCAGGGAAATATTTCTCATGCTCCCAGCTCCCAGTTAGTAATTTCTAAATATAAAGTCTGGGAGGGGAAAGGGAGGAGAGGGAGATGCTGAATCAGGGCTGGGGGAGCAACAGCAGGGCTGGG
>NW_009721806.1:1566-38276 GCF_000703405.1 Apaloderma vittatum | reverse complement strand
TGAGCGCGGCGTCGCGGTGCTGTTTGAGAAGTTTGTGTCTCGCTTTTAAGGTGGTTTTTATCACTTAATTGATTCCTTACTTCAGATTCCTTGGTGTTTGCTCTGTTCCTGAACTGGGGCGGGCAGATACCCGGCTCTGGTTTATGTTTCTGCAAAAGGCTTTTCACGAAGGCTCCGGTGTCCGAGTAACCGCCTTCGTTAAAATTAACTGTACATGCTGCTGCAGCTTCTGGGAGATCACACGTGTGAAAGGCTCTTCTCTTTCCTAGCCTGGTTGTTTTTAACGGGAGATCACACGTGTGAAAGGCACCCTTCTCTTTCCTAGCTTGGTGGTTTTTAACAGCTCCCGGCATGGAAGGTGCTGAGGTCAGTTCTAGTGTCACGGAGGAGCAAGGACAGCCTCTGCCCTTTCTGGAAGAGGAAGAAAAAGATCAAGCTGGCCGGGTCTTTCACATGGAAGAATGCTGGGAAGGTGAAAATGATGAGTTGTTTTGATAATTCACAGAAAAGTAATGTTAACGTCCCTCTAATTTAGATGGGAACAGTGCAGCGTTGGGGTTGAATGATAGAGCGAAGCACAGGGCGGCTGGCTGGGGTCTCCAGCACCACGCTGCGCAGCTGCCAGTGCTCCAAGTTGAAGCCGTTGGCTCTGTAGTGGGGCGTTCCCTGCTTTTCACCTCCGCAAGGCACTTGGATTCAGTGTTATTGGTGGTAAAAGTCTAATGTTTGACTGTTGGCCAAAGCCTGTCCGTACATTAGCCTCCCCTCCGCCCCCTCTCTGGTTCTGTTTGAGGCTTTTTCCGCATACGTTGGGTTGTTGGTGACACTTCCATAATGAAGGCAGAGAGTATTTTCCTGTTGGGGTTTGCAGGTGTACAAGAACAGTCCTGTGTGCTTTGCTATATGAGTTTTTCTTATATATGCTGCAGTAATGCTATAAAATGTCATCCCTGATCTCTGTGTTTTGACTTGGCAGCAAGTATACTAGAGCTTTGCATTTTAATGTTCACAGTCTCTATTAAACTGTGGTTTTAATGTCTGTTAGAATACAAGCTTGAAGAAGAGTTGGCTGGTGGTGGCAAGATGGGAGACAAGGCTGCTTTTGAAGGAGCTGCAGACAAATCTGATTCTAGCATGTAAATAACTTGTTACTGGTTCTTACATGAATTGCCTTTATAGTGTTAACTTACCTTTTCAAGTGTACATTTTTTCAGTTAAATTATTCATAAACCTCATAGACCTCTTCACAAAAAATAAATTATATTGATTACTTCTGTTTAACCAATGCGCAGAATAAGCTCACTACGGTGGGCTTGGACTAGATGACCTTTAAAGGTCCCTTCCAGCCCAGCACGTTCTGTGAAGACAGACTCTGGACCCTTTAATTTGAAACTATTGTGTGTGTAACACGATGATTGCGTCACATTACTGTGGACTAATGGGCTCTTCTCAAAGCAGTGTTACACTAACCAGTGTTCGCTTCTTCTGAAACCCAGCCAGCTCTTCATGATAATATGTAGTGTTGGGTTTTTATCCCTCTGTGCTCACAGAACATCAGGAGCTGTTGGAAAAAGAGAAGTTGGTCTACTGAAGAATATCAATGTTGGATTGTAAGTTTTTTTAATATATACAGAGTCTATTAGAATTGGTCTGGTGATAGATTAGTACTACGTTGATTTTAGAAGTAGGTGGTACAGCAGATCTGTTCCTGAGGAAATAAATTTACATGTATTTACATGCATGAAAAGGAATTGAGTGATTTGAATGTGGCTTTAAGTAGTTGCTGCTCTCTCCACAAAGATCGGTGCAGCATAGGGCTATAAGGTGTGATGTAAAGCTCAGATAATGTTTGTTAGTATGAGACATTAGCTCACCCCACAAACTGATCAGCTATGTGTAAGATGTTTTAAGCTACTTTAGAGTGTTCCCATTAATGTTTTAAAGGATTGTTTGGGAGAGGAGCCACAAACGTTTCAAAACAAAGATGTAATTAATGCATTAAATGTGGGTATAAATGTTCAACATGAGATGTCCACATCTAAAAATCTTGACTTAAATGCAAGTATGTAAACTTCTTGTCCAGATCATTTCTGGGTTTTTTCCCTCATTTATAATGATGATATTTGTAGCAGTTCTGCTAGAATAAACCAAACCAATCCACAAATGTGCAAGTGGAGGACGAACAAACTTCTTGTAACTTTTCAATTCCTCATTACGTTTTCATTGTTAATCACGTGTTTCAATTCAAAGGGAAAGCTTGGAACACTGTTTGGGTGGCGTTGATAGTATTCATGCTCTGAAGGATGCAGATAGAATTGGCATATTAACCTTACAGAAGAACCTAAAAGAGCTCAATGACATAGCCGAAGAAAAGGAGCTTCTGGTCCAAAAAACAAGGTTAGTGTTTAAGCCAACATCGCTTAAATCACCATCAAATACTGGGCTATTGTGTCTGTTAGAAATGTTAGAGTCTTATCAGAAAGAATAAAGAACTTACAACATATAAATAATCTGTTTGTTTCTTGCAGAGACAAGCTGAGTACCTGCCAGCTGCGGAGCAAGATGCTGGCAAAGCAGCTGCGTTGTGTGGATGTGGAAATGGAGAAAGAGGAGGAGGCTGGCAATGTGTAGGTAGAGAGGATTTCTGGATACCAAAGATTAGAGGCATCCGCTATGTTTTATCTTCATACCGTTGAACAGTAGAATTTTTAAGTGCAAATGTTGATAGATCAGTGCTGAGACCCGTCGTGGTTCTCAGGTCAAGTTTAACTGTGTTGGCTTGGGAGGCTGTTTTTTCAGCAGTAGTTCCTCCTTTTAAAACAAAGAAGAATGGTGCATTGCCTTGGGAATCATTGATTGCTTTCTGGTCTAGAGGTAATATTCTGTTGGGTAGATCAGTGCAGAAAAAGGAGGAAACTTGAGAATGGATAGGAAAGAGCGTATCTTTTAAATTAGAGCAACAAGGGGTTATTAGATGAGCCTACTGTTAATTATGTTTATCAGGGTCTCAATCACTTCTAATCGGCGTGATGAACAACAGCAATGTGCTCTGGTGGTTTTAGAGCTCAGGGGTTTGCTTCTGGTGACTATTACAGTCAGGATTTTTATAGATATATGCCGTTTCTTTTCTCTTGTTTCATGTTGTGAAATGCGTGAATGGCTTTCAGGAGTAGTTCTGCATACAGGAGCTGTTCTGAAACACTTCTGCTCTAAAGTGGGAGGCAATTTACTGTACTCTTCACATTTGGTTTAAATAGAAAGAAGTGGGTGGCTTGTGTACCGGGGACCAGTGTATTGTGAACAAACTTTGCAGCTGCATTTTATGGCCTGTGTTAATCTTTGAGTTCGTAGATCGATGAATGGTAAAGGCAGGTTAACTGCCAAAATGGAGTAGCTGCTTAAACAAAACCGAGGAGTTGAATGCTAATGAGACTCCTGTGATGGGTGCTGGTACTCCCTGTTCAGGACCTCCAAGAGACAGCCTTAGTAAGAAAACCAACAAAGGCAGAAGGGCATTGTGGAAGTGTTTGGGCTTATGCCAGGTCAAATTGCGAGCTCTAGGTATGCAGAAAAGTAGCAATTCTCACAATCTATTATATTTAGCAAGTTGGTAGTGAAGCAAGATGACTTGGTAGCTTTCTGGCTTATGCAGCTCAAAGGCATCATGTTTTAGCAGTAATGAAAGTCCTGGCTGCCATTAGCATTGCTGATGCTCAGTGCAAACAGTTTGAAGTTAGAATCGTAACGGCAGGTAAAGGAGCCATTCCCAATTTTCATTTTGAGGAAGGGAGTTTATGCTGAATGCAGTCAGTTCACTGTTCATTCGGTAGCGCCCTGCCTGCTAATTTGCCTGGGTGTGGAACGAGGGAAATAAACAACGGGGTGACGACACTGCTGTCGTAGGCGAAGTACATGGAATATTGTAATTTTAAAAGCAAAATCAGTCTAGGTTCTCTAGGTTTGCCTAAATACCGCTTTTATCAGCTTGAGAAATGAATGGTCACATTAAGCTACTGGTCAGTGCTTTTGAAACAAATAGTTCTCTAGATTTCAGCCAGCATGTAACAGTTTAAAGAAAGCTGGGACTTTGGATGAAGAGGGAATGCTTAGAAAGCTAAATAAGAGACTGTATGAAGTAATAGAATCGTAATACATCAATCTCTGCCTTGAAGCTATCTTTTATTGTTGATGATCTTGTTGGGGGGCTTATTTTTTTAACCTTTGTTAGTTCCAATTTCTTTCTGACTGTGTCTTTTTAATGTTAACAGCGCAGCCTTGTCCCGCCTTCAGGCAGTGCACAGACGGCTGCGCGCTGAACTGCAGAAAGAGAAGGATTTTGAGTTGAAAATTGCTTCGACACTTGAAGAAAACAAGTAAGTGGGAGAATAAGAAAACAGGGTGATGGGAGTCAATCTTTCTTATGTTCTTCATATGCTGTTTAATGGATTCAGAAATTTACTACAGAAGTTAATAGTAAATACTGAACTACATCATTTGACCTCATGTAATAGCTTTAAAATGCTTTACTGGTTTATTGTGTGATTAGCAATAAATGTATGAATCTCTATATATGTATCCATAGCATATCTGAATTCCTTCAGCAAAGCACAGAAGAATAAAAGCTATGGCCTGTCCCTTAAGTTATCTACTGTTGAAGAAAAAGCTGTTTTTCTAATTTTTCTTGGTTTTCTTATTTTTTGGGTATCAGTATTTCAGTGAAAATGGCTCACACTTTGTTTTAAAGGCTTGTGATGTGGCAGATAGAAACTGAGCAGGGAAAATATGAAAATCTTCGTGAACAACTTAAAAAATACGAGGATGAGCTAGAGATGCAATACCAAGAGCGAGCAGAAGTGCGGATTTGGAATGAAAAAATAGCAGCACTGCGAGCAGAAGAAAATCATCGGTCTAGAGAAAAGTAAGTGCCTACAAGTCAGTCTCTGCTTCCTTTCTCTGTATGATTTTTAGCCAGTTCACTATTCCAGGTGTTGAGAAGATGAGCGAATTCAAATACTAGAGCTATTGTGTTTCTTAGCTGGACGTTACTTTAGGAATGCTTTATGAGGAAATGGAATTAAAATAAGAATTGCCCACAGTCTTGCAATTCTGCAGGTAAAGATTTCTGAAATGAGAAAATAAAGTTGCTAAAGACATAAACTGTGAATGCTTTTTGTCTAAGGACATGACAGTTTTTTAATCAAACCGTGTGTGTCTGCACTGTCGTTGGCCAGAAGGGCCTTCTGAACTTATGATCAAGTTTATCAAGATTCCTGGAGACAAAGCAGACACCAGTTTATCAATTTGTGTGTTGGTTTTGTGAAAATGAGAGACTTTGCCGGAGAGGGGCAGGTGGGTGGTGACTAATGTCCTCGTTTCAGCAATATTAACAACCCCACCCTTAGATGTCATTGTGTTGAAGTCGAGATTTCCTTAGTCCTGCTGCAACTGTTGGTTCGCCCATGTTTTTTAGAAAAGAGGAGGAAGCCCAGAAAGAATACGAAGAAAAGCGTAAAAAAATACTTGAAGATGCCAAAAGGAACCATGAAAAAGCAGTCTGCTTCCTGAGGAAAAGCATAGCAAGGTTGTTCATTCCTTTTTGGTCACTGTACCTTTTCTGCTGTACAGTACTTTATCCTTTGGTCTTTGAAAAAAGAATCATTTTTCTGCCAGGTGTATCGTCCTGGAAATCTTCTGCCACAGCAGCAGTGCTGTGGGGCGTTCACGTCTTAACGGCACAAACAGACTTTGAAAGAGGGAAATTCATTTAGTGTCCTCGTATGGTCTGCCGACTGCCTGCAGCTGAGGGGATGGGCTCTTTGCCGAGATGCAGAGGGGTCTGGCAGCTTGCAGGCATTGAAAATTATTTTAAATATTTTACATCTGCTTGTGTCCTTAACTGAAGTAGTTTGAAGTAGTGTACCTAAATTCTGAGTTTAAAACTTGAACGCTGTTGTTTCATGTTCCCTCTGAAATGTGGTTAAAAGGTTTCTTGCTCTCTGGTAAAATTGGGTGAGAGGCCATTTTTTTGGTGCTCTTGTTCTCTTCATGGGTTTCTGTTTCTGTAATTATGTGGTGTTGAGTTATTTTGCCGCTGAAGAAACTGAACATTTGTTACTTACTTTTACTTTATATACTAGGGCTTAATTGAAAAAATGATTGAAATAATTGTACTGTTCCCGTGTTGGTTTATGTTTCATTAACTGGCATGTGCAAACTTATTAAGAAAAACAAACAACAAAATACTATTTCTTTCCTCAGTAATGTATCAAATATATTGTCCTTCCTAAACCTTTTGCGGTTTACCATTACATTGGGTGGATTACTCTCAGGCTTGATTCACACCCATTTATGTCTGGCTTTTAGAATTTCTAGGGTTTATTTTTAGTGTGGGTACAAGCAGCTGGCTTGTACAAAGTTCACTACATAATTGTTAAAATATTGGTTATATGAGCGACACCTGAATTCTTGCTTTATTTTAGCAGCTAGACATATGTCGTAATGCGGAACACATTCTTCATATTCAAAATTAAAAAAGGAAAAAAAAAGTTGTTGAGCAAACTAGTTGAAAGCCTGTTGGCACTTGTAACTTGAGCGGTACCGTATATAGAAGAGTCTTCCAACTGTTCCGCTTTACCCACACCCAGTATCATAGTAAACACAGAGGCTTATGGGAAGAGTGTTTAGTGACATTGACAATTACTACTTGTCAGGTTAAACATTCTAATACTAAAAGCTTTCCAGGATATGAGCCTGAAAGATTTTACTTTGCTTACAGAATTCGTGAAGAAAATGCAAAGGAAGAAGCGAAAACTCGGGAGCATATGGAGAGAAGGATACAAGCTGTGCTGTCCCTGAAAACCAGCATCACTTCCAATAGGGTACCGCTGCCGGGGCTTACATGGGGAGGGAAGAAATCAACTTGTTAGGCTGCTAGGTTTTAATGCAAATAATTTCAGTTTTCACTGCAGAATTGTCGTGTCATGCTGTCAGATCACCCATCAGATCTCTTGCAACTGGGGAGAATTTAACCGTGGGAGTAATGGGGTTAGATTTGTATGGGCAGATTCTGATGCTTCTACTTACAGAGTTTATTCTGTCGACAGCATAGTTGTTCTGGTAGGGCAAGTCTTGAAAATAACGCGTACTGCAAATAAGTTCTCTGAAAACTCAGCCGGAAGCATTTCCAGTTATTTGGATCGCAATGCAGAAATACTTCACATGGAGAAAACATATGGAAGAAAAACAGTTACTTAAGAATTTAAATAATGTAAATTAAGATTTTCTGAGCTATGCTACTTTGCTCTGTAGAATCTGAGGGAATTACCTTAATTTAATAGTGATTTGATTAGAGCTATGTCTTTTCCCACTGCTTCATTGAGGAGCATTTCAAGGGCCGGCTAGAAGGTAAAGACATTCTAACCTGGTCAGAGCTTTCTGCACCTCGGTGTACCGGGGCTACTGTGTGTATTAAAACCAGTAGGTTCTACTTCAGAGAAATCTGCCACAAATTTCTCGTTAGATAAGGGGACCAACACTGGATTCTCTGTTTTATATTCTTCGATACGTGAATCAAATGTGTAACCAGTTCATATTGCTTCACAGGAAAAACTCCAAGCTCTCCAGGCTTGGAACAAAGCAATGGCCATCAAGGCAAAGAAGGAGGAGATGAAAATGAGGGAAGCTATTCTAGCAGAAGGAGGCAATGTTACCAAGGAAAATTTTCTCCATAAACGACTGCTAGAGCACGAAAAAGAGAAACAGTAAGTCTTCCTATCTAGATCAAACTCCCAGCTGCTTACTGATGCTCCTACAGGAATATATTGGAGCTCTTAATCAGCTTCTGCAAACACATCGTCCTCGATGCTGTCTCAAGGGAGTGAACTCATTACTCTGTATGTGTGATATTCGTATGTTTTCCTTTTAAGTGACTTGAATTTCTAGTTTAGGTGTATTATTCAGAGATCCAGAGTTAGGAGTCCGTGTT
This sequence comes from Apaloderma vittatum, assembly GCF_000703405.1. Lineage (NCBI taxonomy): Eukaryota > Metazoa > Chordata > Aves > Trogoniformes > Trogonidae > Apaloderma > Apaloderma vittatum. Next base: position 30,292 of record NW_009721806.1, on the reverse strand, counting down.
CTATGAGTACTGCGAAGATAATCTACTTCAGGAGGGAAATTCAGTCAACCTAAACTGGATGCCTGAAGAAACTGTACTTCTGCATTTCCTGAACGCTGTCCCTGTAAAAATGGAACAACTTATGCTTTTAGAGACAGTCTCTGGAAGACTGGCCTGCAGTAAGGTCTGGCTTTCAGATGGGCAGTTTTCTTTAAATAGCTAACTGGGTTAGGAAAATTATTTGAAAACTTTGTTTTCAGTAGCAATGACTGGTATGCTTAGTCAACTCCTCAACTTCTGAAACACTGTAATTGAGTATATTTAGTCCACAAAAATGTATAAATAGCTTCTGAATCGCCTGGTGTCCTGACAGAAATTACCACTGTGCCCAATCCAAAGACTTGAGCTTAAAGGCTCAAAGGAAACCGTGTTGTATTTAATATTATTAGCGAACAACCATGGCTGGTTTAATATTTCTTATGACATTGGATTACAGAGCTTCTAGAGAACAGCAAAAATCCAGAAAAATTGAGATTGTATCGAAAATTTTGCAAGAAAAAGCTTCTGTTGACAAGCAGAGGAAAAGTCAGTCCCATACTAAGGCACTTAAGGGCGGTGGTAAACTTGAGGATTCTTCACTGTGGAGAAGGAAAGCCTGGCGATACCTTGAGAAGACTTGCAGACATTCAGCTGGAGCAATATCACAGGTGAAAAAAGGCCTAAGAATTTGTCTGTGGGTTTATTTTTGTCAAAAAAGGTTATCATGTGATACGCAAAACATTTAAAACCTACAGTCAGTATTCTCATGCCTGAGCACTAGTTTCTAGCCTCCTGTAGCGTACGCTTCATGTCATATAGATGCGTTTAGCATAAAATTTTGTCTGTATTCAGTGTCTTAAGAAGGGATCTATGTCTCTGGCCTCTGAGCTGTCATTTTTGTAATAAAAGATCTCCTCAGAATCTGTTAACTGTTGAAGTAACTGACCTCTAGTAATTTTTAACCATGTCTTCAAAATTTGTTTCTTCACAAAAGTCGTGGTGCTCTCCGTCAGCTCGTTCCTCAGCTGGTGAGAGAGCTGCTTCTGTAGGAGCAATTTCTGAAGAAATACCCCATGATATCCTTTGTGAAAGTGATGGAGATGAAGAAGAGAAGGATGAGACCCTAGTAGAACCAGAGTTCCCAGGACTTTGGAGTCAGGAATGTGACTTGCACAAGGTAAATGTTGTGACAGCTCTTACTGGGAATAGAAAAGAAAGAACAGTGGATGAGATCCTTCTGTAGTTGACTCATTATGGAGCTAGTTTTTACAAAATGTTGATAGTATCCATAAAAGTATCTTAATGAATTAGAGAAGTCTAATTTGCCTTTCTAGTAGTTGCAGATGTCTGAAGTCATGACATTGGCAAGTGCTGTTTTAGGAACCTCGCTTAAAACCAATAATTATCTCTCTTGCAGTTAAAATGCAGACTTTATTGTGTAGATGTAGAGAGTCAGCCGTGAGAATGTCATCAGAATGATTGCTCTTTGACAATCTCTTGTAGCGTTTGCTCTCTTTAAGAGAAAAACAATGCTTCAAGTTTAGTTCAGAGATATGTGAAGACACACATCACGTCGTGTTCACTTGTTTGAGTTTAAAAAAACCCAACTGAACATGACTTTCTGTTGAGTTGGCAACACAAAGTGCTTTATATGGAAACAACACCGTATGAGGCAAAGAAAAGCCTGTCTTCTAGCTGAGTACTGGTAAATAACACACTCTTAGAGAGTGGAATTTTGTAGTTAAAATCTTTATAATCATTCAAAAATAAATAGCGTCAATACTTACTTCATATACTTGCATGAAAAAGTGCTGGACCATAACCGAAACGTTCCAGTGAAGTTAGCTGATTTTTTCCTGAATGAGTATTTGGTTAAGAGGTTGAGAGCAAAATACCCACTATGACTATAAGTATTACTGATGTTCTTTATTAGGCATCCAAAGAAGAAACGGATCCAAAGCAGCTGCCTACAACGGTAGTGAGAAAAGAAGTTTCTGAGAAAAAACTGAAGGAATTTAAACCTGGAATTTTTCACAAGCCAATAGCGTCTGGTCGTGAATGTAAGGGATGTCCTTTCTATAGTAAACCCAGCTGCATTCTTTTCAAGGTCAGTGTTACACCCTGCATAGGATCTATAAAGGTGATGTGTCACTGTACGTGTGTGATCCTGGCAGGGACTGTGAGCACAGCTAGGGGAGTAGTAGCTGGGTTTGTCATCACACGTGTGTTACTTCCTGTAACTCACACCACCTGCTCTGTTTGGCATTCCAAGGATTTTGATGTTGGTCAAATCTACAAAAAGAAGATAGTTTTGATAAACGCATCCCTCAGTGTGAATTTCTGCCGGCTCATTGGAATCAGTGAATGGCTCAAGAACTTCATCAGCGTTCGGTAAGCAAAGCGAATTAATTGCTTGTTTTACCTTTGTACCATAAGAGGAGCTTCTGTAGCAAACTAAATTTGCAGTTTTATGTTAATTATCTCCATAGTTTTGACCCACCTGGCAAAATGTCTGCTGGAATGTCCTGCGAAGCAGTGGTAACGTTTAAGCCGATGGTAAGTGCAGCTGAGTGCAAATTCTAGTATAAGCCACTGGTCTGATGGAAAGCATCATTAATTTAATTTCTTAACTGTTAACAAGGAAACAAACTAAGGTCCTGTTGTACTTGGACAACAGTGTCTGTGCTCAAGCTCTGTTAAATAAGGCGTGTTCTAAGCACGTGGTTTAGAGCAATGCCTGCCCTTGGGTGTTCCTGCTGTGTGTTTTGAAGCTTGCTTCAGGAGACGAGTTGTGTAACGTGATGTGGCTATAGTTAGCCGGGAGGCTACCGGAGTCTGCTTCCAAGCAGACATGTAGAATCCATACAGACAAATTTTAATGGGTTAATCAAAAAATGAATGAAAATGTTTTTCATCAGACTACATGGGCTAAATCTTTGCGACTTACTTTGGTAAACACTTTTGTGTGGGTTTTGTTTGTCTGTTTTCTAGATAAATGAAACTCTGGAAGGAGAGGTCATGTTTATGGCACAGACGGGTTCTTTTTCTGTTCCGTTGAGATGTACAGCCAAGATGTGCATTGTAAGTGACTTCTTAAAGCATGTGCAGTCAATGTAACAGTAAGAGAAAATGTGAGAAAGCATAAACATTATAAAAATAATATTTACCAAGTATTTATTACTCTTTTTTTTCCTTTATAAATGGAAAGTCTCTTTCCAGAAAATTATTAATTCCTAAGCTTGCCAGAATACAAACTCATCTTAACGGATTTGCTTAACTATGAACTGTAACTTTAGCTTCAGAGTGGAATTAGCCAAAGTAGTTGTGTTTAGAAAGGGATGGCTCAATGTGATGCTGTGAATGGAGGAAAGAGAACCGGTGGCTGGAAAGCAGTTGTCTTTTTCCTTGGAATTTTTGGAGATTTCATCCCAGACCTGCAGTAGTTTATTCTTAACTTTTACTTTTCTATGTGGACAAAAATCAGACAATATCTATTTTAATTTTTAAAAGGCTTTAGAGACATGAATATCTGTCTGGAGTTTGTGATATTACATTCCAGTAAAGACCAGAATTTAATCTGTTTTTTCTATTGTCATTTAGCGGCCTGAAATGAAAGTGGCTCAGTTGAACAAGACATTGTTTTAAGAGTTGTCTCTTACAAAAAGGCCGAAGGATACCCACAGTTCATGTAGTTATTTGATGCCATCTTTGAAATGCTAATAAGAGCTTTAAAGTCTTATTCTGGAAAAGGTGGATGCTCATTTAATTGACATTACCGACTATCTGGGACGGTAGTAATTGATGGTTTACTTTCGCACAGCTGGCAGTAGATAGAGAGCTCATTGACTTCGGCAGCCATGTGGTGGGAGAGACAATTTCACAGACCATCAACCTGACCAACAGTGGAGCTTTGGGAACCAGATTCAAAGTTCAGACATCAGCAGGCAACAGCAATACACGGAGAGCAACAGCAAAGTCTTCTGAAAGAACGGTGGGTTCAGAAGTGTTTCCTTGAATTTAGAGAAACGTTCTGCTTTGCCAGGTGTGGTAGTGTCATACAGAACCAACAGGGATAATTTTTGGTAACATTTTAGTAATTTATGTCATTATTCCTACTTTCTCCACATCCAAGAAAATTAGGAGATAATACTTTAGTTAAAAGAGTAGATTCTGACAGAGTAATTTAAAGTCCTGTCCCTCTGACTTCAGTAAAATGCTGACTGTTTCAAAACTAGCAATAAAGTAATCGGAGTTCGGAGCATGAGCCTTTAAAAGTTCAGATATATTTTTTTAAATTCTAAGGAAAGGGCTGACCTCTCTTTTAAAACACTGCAGTAAATAGCATGTACCGCGAAACTGCTGAGCTGTTCACTGTCGTTTTCAACTCTCATATTATCCTTACGTTAAAAGCTTGGTTCAAATAAAGAATTTGTGAAATAACACCATCTGTATCCATGGTTTTCCTTCTGTGTGCTGTCTTCTGTAGGTGTGTAATAAACAGAAGTCTAGTTCTAGCAGGCTTAGTTTTGACATAGAACTGCTTCTGTTTTCAGGAGAAGAATGTTAGTTCTGTTAATTGTAAAATAACTGACACTGTACTGTATTGCTCCCGTTATTTTATTTATCTGTTTGGGGCAGCCAGCAAAAATTAAATCTGCCCATTGATAAATGTCTGCTAGAATGTGCAGTCTTTGGAAAGTGCAACATATGTCTCCATTTATAATGTGGCCCAGCTGTAAGAAAACACAGGTTGGGTTTGCAACTGCTTGATGAAATTGGAGCTGGTGCAATCTAGGTGACCAGCCACAGTAGAAACTATTTTTTCTGGGTTTTCTAACAGGTTACTCAACGTCTCAGTGACTGTGTCCCTGAAAAGAAAGTCAGCAACAGTCCTGTGACATCTGTGGTTGAAAAGAAGGAACAAATTTGTCCTGACCACGGTGCAGAAGTGCCCTGCTGTGCAGCCCAGGTGGAGCAGCAGAGGACTGGGACGAGCGTGAGCAGCAGCCCCACAGGTAAGACAACTGGCTTAGAAATCCGACGGGGCAGTTGCCCGGCCTAAGCATTATCCGTTTGCAGGTTCCTGTAATGAGCAGTGGAACTCAGTTTGTGAAGTTGGTAAATTAAATAGTTCATCATTCTGGTAGTAACGTTGTATTTCTTTGTGTGCTGCCTCACAAAAAATGACTGCACGTACTGTGCTGACACCATTATATCAAAAGCGGCAGAGAACCTCACTTCTCATTAGCCATCAGCAACTCAGTCTCGGAAGAATACAGAAACCAAGTAGCTCACGGAAACTGCAGAACTGTTATCCTCATTCTTGTCTCAGCAACTGAATGCCCACTTCTCAGAATAGAAATCCACATGACAGGTTTATTTTTATAGTCTGTAATTCTAGGAACAAGAAAGCAGAAAGACGAACATCCTCAGACATTTTCCATCTCATTCCTAATGTTTACTATGTGCTTAATAAAATCCAGTCCTGTGGAAAGAGTTTCTTGATTTGTTTCTTGTCTGTATACTTTAACATTTCTTCTGGATACTGATCATTTCAATTATAGGAAACTGCAAGTTCCATTAAAAGGTCGTGGATGTTTTTTCTCGTTAAATCCAGGGTCTGTATTGTGAAATGAAGGGATTCCGTAAATCATGGTACCTTTCTCCACAGAACACATACATTTAAAGATGTTTGCAGATCTTAAAAAACGTAATCTGTTCCTTTGGCATATTAATGTATCTCACGACACCTTGATCTTTTTCCTGGTTAGTGTGCAGCACATGGTTGCTGGTTGAGGACTGCTAGACCATCCAGAATTAGCTTTGTCTCTTGTGATGCATTAGTTTAAGGCACCTCAAAGCGCTAGTGGGGGATGGTTTAATTAAAAAGGTACCTATTATTGCAGCTGTTTTGAAAATGAAGTGAAGCAGCACTTCCACTTGCCTTGCTGGTCCTCCTGACTGCGTTGCTGTGTCCCACTGAAATCGTTCCTAAAGCCCAGTTCATACCTTCGGCTGAATTTGCATTCCCACATGTAACAACCTCCGATAAATGTACTTTATCCAACTGGAACACTCATATTGTTATTCTGGAGCAGAAGGCTTGGGTGCCTAGGGTAGGGCTGAGCTGTAGGGCCAAAGAGAAATTTCCTTCCAGACATTTGTATTTCCCCATCATTGGTTTGCATTGTCAGCTTTGCAGTATTGACCAAAATTGGTGTCCTCCTGCTCTGCTTTTTGTTTAGTGAATGGATGTACAAACCCAGCGTTTTGTGGGCTTTTGTTTGTTTTTCCAGAACAACTTGGTCAAGACGTATTAGATTCCAGATCAGATCTAGACAGAGCCAATGCATGTAATTTAGTGGAACTTTCTCCTGAAGAAACACCAGTCGAAATTATGCTTGGAAAGGTAACGAATATTCTGAAATACAAACAAGATTTTCACTAGTCTGTGCGTACATAAGATAAATTGCTTTGGCTCTGATGGGAAATCCAGAAGTACTTGATCAATTTGAAGCCCATTAGACTTTGGTGTACCACAGGTAATTCTGAAAATGAAATCTCATGACACATTTGCCCTTTCTTTTGACATACAAAGACTTAACTTGAGCTGAAAGATTCTGTATACATTTGCATTTCCCGTAATTTAATGTATTTGCCCATATATGATGGAAACACTTGGGTAAAGTACATCACCTGATGTCACGGAGTCTTGCAGGGAGAAGAGACTCTGGTAAGATTCTGGCCATGCTGGTTGTGAAACCGTGTGTCACACCAAGTCGTTTGCCCACAGTAAACCTCCTAGGGAGCTACTAATTCTGACTTTTCCCTTTCTTAGTGTGTTCAGCCTAGTTACAAACTCAGTGTAGTAGAGTGTTTGTATAGTATGAGTATATATTGCTTCTTTATTTCAATACAATTTATAGCCTGCTAAGGTAATACAGTCATTTTCATTAACAACACGTTACTTCTTGTTTAGGTTACTGAAGGTGAAATTGGACCCTTCAGCTCAGTCAAACTTCAGGTTGTGTTTGTCCCAGCGATCCCCGGGCACGTGCGGGCAGAGTTTGTGATCACGTTTGACAACTCAGACTGCAAACCAGTGAGTGACTATGTGCAAGACTTGCTTCGAAACACTGTAGAAGAGTTTAAAATTGTCCTGCTTCTGCTTTTCCCAAGAATTAAAAGAACTCTGAATCCTATATTAGAAAGAGGAGAAGGAGGCAGAGGACAGATTGAGGTGCTGTGTGATTATGTGGTTCGATGGAAGATAACTCTGTTAGCTATGGCCCTACTTTCTGATGCTGTACAGTTATTAAACCTGCTGATTTGCTTAAATTTTATGCAAATAATGCTGATATTCCCATTTTATCAGACATCATCATGGAAAACGTCTAATATCCTGGAACCAGATACAAAAGTATTCTCCTCTATTTCCAGCCCACATAATTTATGTTCTTTTTGATATATCAGAATCGGAATTACTGAGCATGCAGTAGTGAAGCTGATGTGTGAAAGCTGGAAGAGATGACAACCTTAGTTACCACTGCAGCGTATTTTGATTCTATACTTTCTTGGAAGCCAAATTCTGCCTGGGAACAGTTCGCAGAAGCTTGCCAAAAGAATAAAGACAGCCTTCCAAGGAGCTCAGTAGCCCAGACTTGGCTCTCGCCGTGGGCACAGCTGGAGCGGTCGACACCAGGAGCTGTGGGTGCTCGCTGGAGGCTCCTGTGGGCACCCCCTTTCTTGGGATTGTCCTCAGGCTGGGCGGTCACTGATGTCACACCTCGGGTCATGACAGTAACGACAGCGCTGGGCTCCATTACTGTATTTCTTGGCTGCAGTCTCTTGAGTTTGAATTATGGCACATTTGCTTCAGCTAGATGCACTTTAAGAATTTCTTTTCATTATCACGGGCAGCGTGTTGTTCCTTCATGTTCACTGCAAAGAATCCAAACTAAGGTATAATTCTATAATTCTGGGGAACCCTAACATCTAGATTTTATTTTATTAATTATTTTCATAGCTTTGCCTACTTAAATAATCTGTTGTAATATAAAGAATGAAATATTTTACCCAGCGTAGTTTGTAGCAGAAATTCTTGCTCTGTCTAGATCAGTAAGAATTTGAGATAAAAATAATTATGCTCCTGATTTATGTATTGACAGCTGTGCTTCAGTGCCATCGGAGTTTCTGTCGATGTGCCAGTTTGGGTGCCCAATCCCAACGTTGATTTAAAGATCTGTATGTATGACCGACTGTATCAGGATTGCGTTGTCATTCGAAGCAGGTGAGCTGCCCTTTTGTTGTTAGCTGCCTTCTAGAGCTAAACAAAAAGCTCTGAAGTCTGAACACTGGTTCTGTTTGCACTGCACTATAAAGACAAAATTTCAGCTCTTTGGGCTCCAGAGATTTCATGCTATTGGAGAGGAGTTACATGAACTTTTTTAATTGTCTCCAGGTGCTGGGTGTCTTCCTTCTACCTAATGCGGTCGCCATGGAATGCTTATTTTAAAAATTTGCATTTCTTAGATTCTATTTAAATAGGATTGGGGTGGGTTTGTGGGAGGGTGGGGGAAGAGATTGGTTCTGTTGAAGGCATCCATTCTAAACCTCTTACCAGAATTACAGACTGCAGAGATTCTTCACAGTTGGAAAGAAATGAGTAAAGCTGTTATCTCAAAAATTCAGCTTACAGATATGACAGGCACAAGTTGTTATGTAAGTGATTTTACTTGGTCTAGATAACCCAGGGATAAAACTTACAAGTATAGAAGCAGAATAACTCTCCTAATGAAAATTTAAGATTTCAAGGGGACCCCGAAGATAGAAGCTGTCAAATTGCTTAGGACAAACCTTCTTAAACTCAGGAAAAATCCTGCTGATCCTTTGTCAAGTTTCACTAAATGAAGAGCACTTAATATGTAGGATAACGTCGGTAGTACCTTGGCAAGTCAAGTCTTTGATTTATCACCCAGTTTTCCATAGTTCGGAAAAACTGTCTTTGTTGTACAGTCCTTTAGGCTGAAATTCAAGGTATTTCATGGGCAGGAATATCATGTCTCAACTTTATATCCTGCACAAGTAGGTAGAGTTCATCATTCCGATGTGATGCCTGAGAAGTTCCTCTAGTAGTGTTGACATTTCATTCGTAGCATGTACTGGAACGGGGATTCCTCATTGTTATGTGGTGCGTGTCAAACCACTTCTCAAACAGAATGAATTTAAACTGCTGAAAATAGCAATAAATTGCTATCAGTCAAGAACAATTTCTTACATTCAGCTAGTAAGGAGCTGTGTCTTCACTGCAATAGTGAAAATCTGGGGAAAAGGAGCCTTGCTAAGGTCTGTGGTCTGGGACTGTGCACATGCAAAGGAGCCAGAGCCAGTCACCGGGGTAGCAAAGAAACATGCAAACTGCTGTCGACGTACAACCAAAGATAACAGTTCGTTACAGTGGCTTAATGTGTGAAGTGTGCATCAGCCAAAGAGCTCCTGCGGTGCTGTCTGTGAGCCGATGCTCCTGGGAACCCTTCACCTCAGGAGGCCAAGGGTAAGATTAGTGCAGCCCAGCAGAAAAGGCTGCTCCTGAGACAAGTGCTCAAGTGCCTGAGCCAGTGAGAACTAAAGTTCAGATCTGGTAGGTGTGAAATCTTATTAGCATAACTTCTAGAACACAGACGCTTTAATTAAATGTTACGTAGTTACTTAAATAACTCTGCTATTCACGAATATTCTTACAAATTTCTGCTCTAACTCCTATCTAGTTATAGGGAAAAAAGAAATAATCCAAACCAGCCTAAGACTTGTAGCAAGAGAGTTCTTTAGATTTTCGGGGCAAAATGTGACCCAGACATGAGGGTAATGATGTGCTGGAACAGCCTTTCGTTTGCCATCGGTACACACAAACATCTGACAGAACCCAGCTCTGAGGTGTTTGGATTTTTTTTCTGGTCACATAGAATACCGTAATTAGGAAGCATAAATAAGCGACATAAAGAAGGCAAGTGCCTTATCAGAACCCTGTCTAATATAAATCGCTTTGAGAAGTAATTTCTTTGGCAGGTTATAATCTGCGCTGATTTAATGAAGTAGTGTATAGTTCCCTTAGATTGTCAACAGTCAGAAATCATTCCAGGCTCCCGGCACCACATGCTGGAGCTGTTGATTTAGAGCAGACCATCTGGACTGACAGCTTGTACACCAGTCCAAGAGAAGGGGAATGACAAGCTGAAATATTTGTAAATTGCTGGGCAATTTTACACTTTAGGCGTAAAATTCCTGAGCAGGGTATGGTCTGTGGCTATTGCCGTATTGTGATAAGGCCAGAATTTAGTAAACAGGGAGATGTTTCCTAGCTCACAGCATTCGTAGGGCAAATTGTTCGCAAGTTTTAGCAGAGGAACTGGCAGTACCAGCTCAGCCACGCTGTGACTTCCAGCCCTGTAGGCTCGCTGCTGTTAGAGGAGAAGTTACAAGAGAACTGTGAATTCACGTCTATTTAAAAGAAGTCACCACCGTTTTGGGGAGAAAAACCAAAAGCAGCAGTGCTCTCAGTGCATTTCTGGCACAGGACAGCCCCTCCTTCTCAAGTTTGAGTTTTTTTCCTGCCTGTACAGGCTTAGTTTTTGATATTGAAGGTTTTGAGATAATTATAACCGTAATGAGGATGCATGGAGTTCCCAAACTGGGTGCGTGTTGGTGTTGTAAGTGTATCACGCTCCTTCAGTTTCATTCTTTTGGTTGTTCTGGGAGATGAAGTGCTTGTTAGCCACTTACACAGCATCTAGGTGTCCCTGGCCCAGCCCCACTCAGGGGTCACCGATCTTCTTTTTCCTGTTCTTCTGACAGAATAACATGTTTTTATTTGTTGCATCCTGCCCACCACCAATTGTTATGTCACCTTGCTCCAGCATTGTAAGAAGACTACTCCTGTTCCACCTTGCGTGGGTTCTTTGCTACAGCTGGGACCAGTGAGCATCTCGGACATTGCTTGGGTTGTTTCGCTCCAGCTAGAGGGAATGTATGTTAGGAGCAAATAATCAGCTGGCGTTTCACAATAATTTGGCTTTGACTTTCCCCTGACCTGACTTAGCACTGTGCTACACTTTGGTAATTATGTTCCAATCAGCTGTGTATATTGTTTGAAATACAGCTGGGTTTACTTACAGTACTTCCAAAATCTTGTTGTCTATACTTATCTTAAAAGAGAATACAACTGTGTGATTTGGCTGTAGCAGTTTCACATGCCCATCATTTTCAAAAGGAGCTTGGAATTGTTATAATTAATACAGAGCTGCAAGGGTGGGGGACGCAGCTCTGAGAGCAAATGCTGCTCAGGTGGCAGCACAGGTACCCTCAAAGCCACCGAAGCACGTCTGATCTGTCTGCAGGGCAAAGGCAGCGCTGCGTTTGAAGTTTGAAATCTGCAAAGACTTGAGTAAGCACATGGAGCTGCTTCCAAGAACAGGTTGCATTCAAGCTCAGTCATCCTTCAGCGTGCAGCTGAAGTTTCTGCCCAGGTAACCTAACAACAGCCATCTTTTTGGTGTTTCAGACAGTATCTGTAGGGGCTGCCCATGGGAAAATTGAGACGGTCAAAGTTTTTTTTCCTCCTTCCCACTGTAGCAGGCTGGACCTCGCACTGCTGGTGTCAGGGCAGTCCTAGTGTCCTCCTTCTCCCCTCCTTAAAAGTTGCCAGATGCTCAAGGAGGAAATGAACTTGGCTCACGTACCTGTGAGGAAATGCTTTTCCTGTGGTGACAGCAGCAGTGCGACTGTCGGAGCAGTTGCATTCCTGGTAGGCTGCTCCCATTTCTGTGGGGAAGCTATTCTTGTACCAGAGAGATGTTATCTGGGCAGGTGGCTACTTCACGGATCACTGATTAAGTAATTTCTGGACATGGACTCCTGGGCTTGCTAATTAAGGTAAGAATGGATGGACTTCCTGCTCTTATCTCTCCTACCCATGTACATTTTGCTCCAAAATATAAATGCATTGATTTTGAATTTCATGTAGAATTTTATATAATGTCTTCCAAGATGCTAAAAGCCTTATCCCAGCAAGTTTCTTTTCTCCATTTCATGACATACACAACCATAACTCAGTTATAGGAAACAAAGAATTCTAGGTTTTTAAAGATTTTAATACAAGAACTCCTCTTGACCACTGTTAGTTTTGTTTGCCTTGTCGTTGCCATCCTGAAGAATTTAGCAGGACATTTCTTTTCAAATATGAATTAAATTATGTACATTGCAATTCTGATGCACAGCCAATATTTTGTTGGCTTCTGCATGGATCACTGCTGCAAACCTGCTGCCTTTTTCAGCTGGATTATCCAGTCCCACTGATGTAAATGTATTTGGGTTTTCACTGATGTGCTCAGCATCTCTGGATTCTAAATTGAGAGTCTAATCACTGATTTTGAAATTTTCAGCAGGTTAGTATTGGAAGAACTGGAAGTATTTCAGTTCTTCCAACATACCAAATCCTATCAGAGTACAACAGTAACCACTATTATGACATTTTTCAGTTCCTAAACTTCAGATGCTGTACAACAGTGTTACAGTAACGGAGCAGATAGAAGCATAGCTTGGATTTAGAGCACTAATCTTCCTTTGAAAAATGGGGAAGCTTCAGAAAGGAGATTTGATGAGATTAAGGCATTTCTGACACATAAAAAAGGAAGCTGGCTGTTTCAGTGCACAGATCAGTTTCCAAAGACCTAGCGCACAGGGGAAGCGCGTGTGGGACGGCAAAAGAGGAGCTTGCTAAGGCTGACGAGAAGTCCTGAGCTAGTGACACATTTCTGTACGTGCCACCTCCTGGCCTTGGTGTCATAAGCTGTATTAGAAGCAACACAAAACAAAAGTAAAAAGAAACACTCAGTGTTAAGAAGCGAAGAGAAGACTGAAGGCTTGTGACGCTCTCCCAGGTACTGTGTGCGCACCCAAGTGCTTGGTCAGATGTTACAATGCTGACAACTCTCTGGCTGTTGGAAGCGATATTTTCTGTTTATTTGAAGGCAATTTCTGTAATCTGCTGACTTTCAGGATTCCCAAATACCACATCTTTTGGTTTTTCTGCATTTGGAACTACTCCTGCAGATGCTAGCAGTCTAAATCTGATTTTTCCTTTATGCTTCTCATTAATTGCTTTTAAGCATGAAGATGCCCTTTTCAGAGAATTATCTGAAGGATTTCAGTAGCTTTTCCCCAAGGCCGAAGAGCCAATTTAGAGCCCATCACTGTGTACGTACAGTTACAATATTTTTTTTTTCCCCTCTGGACTGCTTTATAATAGATTAATTTCTTCTGCTATTCTAATGGCAGTGAAAGCTGATACTTTACTCCTACCTTGTTTAAAGCTACGAACTGGAGCTGAATACAAGTCAGCAATACCTTTGAAGATCACCCTCTAAAGTCACGTTCCCGACTGGCAGAGTAGCAGTCAGCAAGGTTTCAGATCACCGTGGTGGCTGAGCAGGGGCTATTTATTCATAAACTGTTCTTTAACAAGAGATTAAAAAATGGCACGTAATTCCAGTAGTAGTAGTAGGAACCTTATCACTGTGGAGACCTAAGAGCAGGAAGCGTTTTGCTGGGCTGCTGGAAGACACTATATATAGTCCAGCAGAGCTAAAAATGCTCGAGGTTTTTTATTGTCTTGGCTTGAAGCTCTGAAATTGAGCTTATGACAGCAAGATGCTTCAGCTACAGAAAACCCGCGTATTTCTTATAAAGTACTAATCTGGTGCATGATCAGACACTATTGGTCTCCAGGTTTGTTTCGCTGTAGTTATGTCTCTCTGCTCTGTGTTACGATTGATTCTGCCTCCAAGGGGTAAATAGCTCCCAGCAATGCTGGAGGGAAACAGTTGCTCGGGTTGGGGTGGTTTTGTGCTGGGGTTGCCGCAAAGGTGCACAAGGCTCGTGTTCTAAAGTAAGCTTTGCATTTTTTCAGAGTTTTAAATGACTGGATGGCATTATAAAAAAGAATAAATGGAGGCAGACTTCTGTGTCTTAAAAAAAAAAAACATTAAAAAAATCCAACTTTAAGATATGAGGTGAATGACTCTAACTTCATTACTAGATGAAGGTCCATCAAAATACATTCCCCTTAATTAGAAAACAGTCAAAATATTGTTATGAAACTGAATGTACTTTTTTGATTTTAGACACTCTCTCCCTGAAGATGCAGGGAACTATTTTAATGAAGAGACAGGAGTTCTGGAAGTTCCAGTGTCAATACTGGTTGCGGATAAGGTCAGTGGTTAGCAGCCTGGCAAGAGCTGTGAATTATTTTAGTGACTGTTCACTTACTGATAGCAAATCTGAGATTAGTTCGTTACCAGCTGAAGTCTCCTGATGCTAGTAAACGGCACTGGAAGTGGTAACACAGATTGGGTAGTTTCTTCTTGTCAGCATGTTTACAGTAGAGAAAGTTAAATCCTTTTTAGGTGGTGCTCTTCTAGTCCCGAGTTTATTATTGTAGTTTATTATGTACCGGAGAGTTATCAGGTACCAGAGCACAGTCTGATCTGTGCTGCACGTGGAGCATATTCTTAGAGTTTATGTTTCCTGGAGATGCAGGTGGGATTCCACTCTAATGTATGGAATTTGAGATAAAGATACTTTTTTTAAATTTTATTTTACTTAACAAAAAGATGTTTCCTATTGCTTATTTTTGGAGAACAGGGAGGCTGAAATTCAAGATCAATTTGGTACATTTCCATGTGTTATTGTCAAGGAATAGAGTAGAATAACATCTTTTAGGATGATGTTTCACTTAAATCCTGTCCTTACAATGCTACAGACAGAAGCTTTTATCCTGTGCTTTTGCATTTGTTTCAGGCTACAAAAGTTAATTTTACCGTCCATGCAATTGTTACTACTTCTGATTTGGAAATCAGTCCAGCACAGATTGATTTTGGATACTGCACAATCTATGAAGCTGTGCAGGCAAATGTCACGCTAACAAACAAATCTATCTTGCCCCAAGAGTTTGGATTTGTGGGACTTCCAGAGGTATGTACTTATCCCTCCCCCACGCCTCTTCTTGAAACAAAATATATTTAATTATTATGAAAACCCTTCAATGTGAGTGTAAATAAATCCTGACTGGTTCTTGCAAACCCGTGGAAATGCTCCTGCCTGCAGCACTGTGGAAAGAGCCGGATTAGTTCTGGTGCTGTTTTGTGGAAATTCCATCGTATTACACCCTGAGCGTTTTCCAAGCAGTATCAACACCTTGGAGGAGATTTTACTTTTCTCACCTACATAACATTATTAGGCTGTGTTTATCCTATTAGACTGCCTATTTTTTTACACCAAGAAATCTACTAATGCAATACCTGGCGCACTTTTCTTTCAGACTTGCAGGTTGCTTGTACTCCAAAATAAAGCAGGCTTAGGGATGTTGCTTTGGCCTTGAGGCTGGGGAATTTCACGCAGTTTGTATCCAGATGTCGAAACGGTTTTTCTTTATAGCACGATGGCCGTGTCCAAGTGGCTTGTTGGGAATCGTCCCCTGAGCCATGCCTAGGTATTTTCTGACTTAGGGTCGTAAGCTGATGTGGAAGGTAAATTACTCAGAGGAGCTGCCGGTTTCAGATGGACTAGGTCTACTTTATTTTTTTGTTGTTGTTTTTTTTGGCAAAAAGTTATCTGTTCAAGCTTCATAATGGTGTGATGATCGCAGTGTGGTTTGGCATGTTGGAATCGGAGCCAGAGGAACGCAACATTTAGCTAGGCATTCTCCTTTTCTCCGCTGCTCTAAGGATTAAAATCTAGGAGAAAAAGAAACTGGTATCTTAGCTTTGTTAAAGCTTTACTTCACAGCACGTGCTTCATGATTAGCTTAAAATGTGATAGGGAGATGTCCTGGAATCATCAGGACACCTGTGTACATATGAACCTGGTGCTTGATGCTGCAGTATCTGCACATTGTGCAGGAATCGGCTCTTCCAAGATACAGGGGCACCTGCTGAGATTTTGACCATATTTCGTTCAGTTGTCTCTGAGGAGTACGGAAGCATCATTAGAGAAAGGTGGTTACCACAGGTGGTAAGATGTTGGGAAGAGATTCTACTGAGCTCTGAGGGAAGGGATTTAATGCCTTTCAGGCTGCTTGGAGAGGAGAAATCTGCATGTCAGCCAGCCTCTGGTCACAGACTCACATGAAAGCTTCTCACTAGAATGTTTCTGTTTTCCTGACATTTGTACGCTTCCATTACAAGATTTTCTTATCTTGCTAGTAATGCCTTATTTTAATCTATTGATAATTGTATAATGTAGCTAATAACTTTTTATTCTGCCATTTTGAAGACTGTTGAAATTCAACCCAATGACGGATTTGGGATTCTTCTTCCCCTTGAAAGCCTGACATTGGACGTAATCTTTAAAGCTAACAAGGCAAAAGAGTACAGCTTTGAACTCACTTGCAAGTCAGAAATTAACAGGTATGTTCAGGAACCGATTGAGTAGCGGGTAATCCAGAAGTCTAAATCCCACTGAGCTTCCACTGTTAAGCTAGTTCAGAAATTAAACCCCTGCCTACTTTGAGGAGGTAAGGCTAGGAGAAGCACGTGAGGCAGGTAGGAGTTCTCCAGCTGACAAGAGTTGCTCGCTGCCTGTTAGTTGCATTGCTCATACACGTGTCTGTCTTAACTGAGGTAACTTTTCCTGTCCCACCTGAAATTTGTCCTTGTCACATATCCAAGCTCCATGTTTGCCCCAGGTCGTCGTAACCTACAACGTTCTACTTGCTTTTTCAGCAGAATTACTGAAGGATTTTTTTTCCTTGTAAAAATACTTTGTACATAATGCTATGAAAATAATGATGGCATAAACTTTGATTTGACTGGATATGTTTCCAGAAGTTCACAGAGGAAGAATTCAAGCAGGGACTCTAGCCAATTGTGCATTAAAAATAGATAGTATTATTGTTCATCTTTAGGCAAAATTCCCATTGCAAGCTTGAAATTCTGCTTAAATAGGGACTACAGGATTAGTTCCCTATTTTCCGGGCTGATTAAGAGACTATTTTATGCTGAGACAATTTATCATGTGTTTATTTTTAGACAATTCAAGCTGTCATGCAAAGCAGTTGGAGTCCACCCACCTCTTGAATTGTCTCATTCCTTAGTTCGGTTTCCTGCAACAGCTTTGAACAGTGTGTCTGCAGCGGCGCTCTACGTGGTGAATCCCCACGTGAGTGTCAACCCGTTCGCTCACGCTGTCCCAAGAACTGGCGGTGGCGAAGTTGCCCCTGTTGGACCCACTTCCTTCGAATTCTGTGTGCCAGAAGACTGGCCCGTGACAGTTACGCCTTCTGTTGGAACTGTGTTGCCTGGGAAGGTAAATTCACTTTAAACGTCAAGCGTTCTGCCAAATCTGTTGAGAATCTACATCCCTGCAAATGCTGTCAGTTGTAGATGAAGCCCAAAACACAAATTATTATTAGAATTACTGGAATATTTTGCATTGTTTGAAATACTGTTTTAAGTTTGGCATGAGGTGTTAACCACCAGATCTGACTAGTCCTTTATGGGAGTTTTCACACTGAATGTTCTTTCCCCAGTGCTGTCATTGTGATTTACTTGAAGAATGTTTCGATATCAAAAATGTTGGTCATGTAAAAAAACCCCACTGGACTTCCAAAAAAAAGTTGCAAGTGACCTTATCCTTAGGATCATCTTATTCACTTGGAAAAAGAAAAGTCATTTTGTTTGTTAATTTTTTGCTGTCATGTGTATGCTCCGACCCATGTCCGAGGGCTGAATTTTGCCTGTCGTTCTGGTTTCTGCTCTCGCACTCCCAGAAAAGCTTGATTGAAGTGTCCTTCAGACCAGCACTGTCAGATCAGCTCATCAGAGAAGAGGCAGCTCGGCGGCTTTGCAGAGCAGCTGCGACAGGGGCAGAAACACAAGTGAGCGATGCTGAGAACTCGCACATGCTGTTGGTCTGTTACTTCCAGATACTTATTTCTCTCGAGGGTATTTTTGTCATAAAATTATTTGCATATTAATGAAACCCAAACTCCTGATCCGTGTAAGACCTGCCTGTAGAGGACGAGAGTACGACTGTACTGCTGCACTTGGGGTGTGGCGTGCTCACTGAGCACTAAGTTAAATTTCATGCTAACAAATTTGAAAGCGTTCCTAGAGGGTTTTCTTGTGAAGGCTAACTGCAAGTACTATTAAAAAAGAAAAAGTTTCTACACTTTTTGAAGATTTACAGCATGCATGGACTTTATACGCAATGCTGCCAGTCAGTTTATTTATGAGAGCACCTGTGATTGTCTTTAAATGTAAGATAAATAGGTAAAATTCCCGCAAGAGGTACTCATCTGCTCTAATAGGGGCACTCACTTTTAAGATGGGGTAAAATATGTCCATTTCAACTTAATTTTACGTTATTAGAAATATATGAAATAATTCCTGTGTCTGGCTTGTTACCATAATCCTTCTGCTGTTACCTTGTTCCACGCTCTTCGGTTCTGTATCCTCACACCAGGGACTGTGTATCTGTGAATCACTGACTCCAGTGGGTGACAGGTGGTGACCCTCAGGGTGTGATGTCTCTACGTGTGTGTTTGCAGAAAAGCAAGAAAGCTGAAAAGCGAGGGGGAAAGAGACCAAGCATTGCCGTGAGCAGACAGCACTCGTCCACTGGAGTCAGTAAATACCTGACTTCTCTAGAGAGTCCTGGGGAAACAAAATCCGAAGAGTTAAAGCCTGAGTAAGTCAGCAAAAGCATCTTGAACTACGTAGGCAACGTCCCCTTTAGAAGTGGTTTAATAAATCTACTAAAACCTATCGGCAGACAAGAAAGCTGACTGTGGAGAAGAGGCAGCTTTAGCTGTGTTGCGAAGGCTGTTTCCAAAATTAGCGCTGCTTTTAAGCCACGCAGCTGTACCCTCTCATGTGAGGCAAAGAATCCCTTTATGCATCAGAGGGATTGAAGATTTCAAAGAATATACCAGAAAGCGCGAGATGTGGCTGTATGGGTAAATTTGAACCAACAAGGGTATTATTTTAAAGGGCAGCTAGAAAGCTGGACCTAGTTCCTGAAAGAAATGACGACTAATAGACCTTTTCTGAGTAAGTCTAACAGAGCTAAATACATTCAACCCAGATTCAAACCATTAATTACAATTTTTAAATACTTTCAGTACGGATCATAGAAATAAAACTTATATCTGAAAACCCTCATTCTTATTCTGTCTGAGTGAGGAAAGCAAACTGCGTACTAGGGTGGGTCCATCAAGACAGTCCCTTAGTTTCACTGTTACATTTAATTTTGAATACACAGCTAAGAAGCAGTAGGCACAAACAGCTCAGTAGATATCTGTTTGTTTGGGGTTTTTTTTTTGTCCTTTCACTTACTGAGATAATTCTTATTCCTGGCTTTTCTAGTCCTGATGCTTACATGGCAGCCCAGGCTTTCCTAATGAGGAATTTCAGTGGGAGTTTTGAGAAATACATCATACCATGCTTTGTTGCAAGTGGATGTCTCGATGAAAAGAAAGGCTCTGAAAACCTAAGCTGCAGGTAGTTGCAATTAGGTATTTGTAAATCATGAAATTCAGAAATTTGAGGGGGAGGTGATGGGCACGTTACTTTTTCATTTGGGGAGGAAATTTGTTTTCTGATCTTCATTACTTCATAGGTCAGTGGTAGAAACTCATGCTTACAACCCACTACTTGGATAAGAACCAAACACATGAATGTCAAAGCAGCTTAAAGAATAATTGTGTGAAAAATTTAATAAGCCAGATGTAGTTCATCTTGCTGCTTAGGCATAGACAAAAAAAGTCAGCCACCAAGAATTATGTATTGTTTTGTAGTACCAGTTCTTCGGTATCGTGTGATATGAACAGAATAGGAACAGATTTCTGACAATGGTTTTTATTTATGTACAATACAAGAGTAAATGTCCTTTTACTATCTCCCCAGCCCTCACAACACTTTGTATTTGGAGTTGCACTGTCCAGCTGTAGCCCCAGCTGTTGTGGTCACTTCAGATAATGGAAGAAACACAGTCGATTTTGGTGATGTTGCAGTAGGTATGACATTTGAATTCAAGTTTTGATTTTTTTCTGTCTGACGTTAATTTGTTTTGAGCACAGTTTTGCATTTTCTTTTACATTGTTCACTTGATTTTCAAAAGTCACTATAGAAATTAACCCTGTAATAGGCTCTTAGATGGAAAATTAAAAGCCTGTCTGGCCAGCTGAGGCATGTAAAAAAGCAGACTTGATCCCAAAATGTGGAATCAGAAGCCCTACAAGTGACTGTCCAAATTGCAAAGTGTTTCGGTGAGCTTTGACTAACGTGTTGGCCGTAGAAAGGGAATGATTGTTTGGCTCAGGTGGAAACATGAGTTAAAAGGAGGGATGGGGGTGCATGAGTGAGCATCATCACTTTGTGAATGTTTTCATTCCTGTCAGGCCACAGAGCGATGAAGCGAGTTGCAGTACAGAATATCTGCCCGGAGAAGCTGGAGGTATCCTTCTTTGGAACATGCAAGTTAACCTGCCATTCAGCTGCTGCTTTATTTGACTCTTTGTCTGTAGGATGAACTGTTTGACACTAAAGCAAGTAGGAGGTAGCAGATTTCAGACTTGTTAGACATCCTTCTGAGTGTTCTTACATCTTTTTTTCTCCAATCTTTGTTTATAAACTTTTTTTCCTTGAGCTGCACTGGTTTAGCTAGCATTCTCGGTTCTGAATCCCAATGGTCCTTTCCTGTTGGTCACACCAGTTGGAATGCTGGAGCCAGGTGAAAACAAACCCCTCATCATCTCCTTTTGTCCAAAGGACAGTTCGTGGGTGAGTAAGAGATACAACAGTAACGGGGGAAAAGAGGGGAGATTTAACAGGCTATGCCATATGCACATCACACTGACCAGAATGAGGCTGTATAATAGTAAGGAATTTTTTTTTTTGACTGTGTGTAGCCCCTGCCAACATTTCCATCTTGGTCCATGCACTAAATCCAGAAGTTCTGTAGTTAATGGCCTGTTTGTGGGAGTGGGGTCAGCTGGAGGGGTGGGGGATGTTTCCGCTCAGCGAACGGGCTAACACAAACATCCTTTTGGCAGTTTTTTGAAATGCTGGACATCCGGACAGCAAAAACCAATCTAACCCTGAGTATCACCGGTCGTGGGGTGGTGCCATCAACTGTTTGCTCTGTGGAGGAGATACTCAACATGGGATATGTCGTAGCCAGAGAGAAGGCGACTTCCACATTCAAGGTAAATCCCTCTGTGCTGAACTAGAAAGCACATCAGCAGTTTTCGTGAGGAGGAGGAGGAGTTCCGTAGTTTCTAGCCCAGTGGAACGTAAGGCTGAGCGGCAAACTGCAGACTGAAGAACGAGGCTTTAAAAGCACACCTGGCAGAGTGCCTTGGGACCGAGGCAGTTTCAGGCCAAAGGTAACACAGCTGTGCGGGGAGGATGTTTTTAATGAAAATGCTGTTGTGTGAATTAATGTCGTCAGGTACAGAACACTTGCACGCTGGCCCTGCCATACTCCGTACAACTAGATTCACTTTCATCAACATGGGACAAAGATCGGCAGAGACTTCCATCCTTCATTACATCCTCTTCACAAAGAACAGAGTTTGTTGGTAAACTTTGTTTTTTCTTTTCTCTTTTGTTAAAGACTCATGAAATACAGAGCAGCATTACTTTGTCCTGGTAGATCTACGCAACTGTCAAAACCTGGGACATCACATCACTGAACTTAAAACATAATTTTGTTCCCCCGGTAGGAGATGTACTCACTCTTTCAGTATGGGTCGTAATTAATCCACAAGAGCAAATATCCGCAAGTGAGGAGACATTAGGGTTTGAATCTCAGTAAACCCACACAGTAATTGCATATTAAAGATTATATTTAGGGATGTCTGATGGGTTTGGAGATGCTTCTTCAGTTCCTCTGGAGTTGAACACATTAACTGATAGATGGATTTATCTGTTTTTTCTAATGCCCTGTGTTCCTGCAAAACCATCTATCAGGTCATATTTATTTGGTGTTCCAGTAAAAATCAAATGGATTTAAAGTATATGAAAAAGTAAATTGGAGCTGTCCTCCTTTCTTATTTGTATCCTCATTTTTATTTACCAGGAACACAGAACTACAATGGCTTAAGTGTGTTCAGCATCTTTCCAACGGAAGGAGAAATTCTTGCTGGGAAGAGTCAGGATTTTATTGTTACGTTCAGTCCTGATCATGAAAGCCTGCACTATTGTGACCGTCTCAAGGTTGTACTCTTTGGCAAGGTGAGACAATCAAGATACCTGGGTTACGAAATCAAAGTCTAAATACAGCCCACAGTGAATTCTATTGCTGTGGGTCTTCTTAGGAGTTTTGACTAATTATAGCTAGTGGACAGATCTATGACAGCGTTTGTAGGCTGAAATATCCTTCATTAAATGAACTGATGGAGATAGGAGATGGCGGGCTTGGGGCCAACTGACTCTTTTTCAGGTTTTAAATATTAACTCATAACAATAGCAATTTGAGATTCAGTCCTGTCTTCTGCCCAGCTGTCCGCACTGGGGAAATGTGAGGTGATGGGAGCGCGGTTGTCACCGCAAGGCTGAGCTCAGCTCCGGGTGGGTTCTCTGCGAGGGGCATTTAATAGCACCGGAGAGCGGAGCTACCCCTGCGCAGTGCAAACTGCCCAGCACCCCGAGTGCCGGTAAGCCGCTCCTGCAGTCGCTCAGCGTGAGGAAGGAGGTTTCCATCTGTAGAGCAGCAGCTGAGCTCAGGTGGAGCCCGAGTCAGGATATGCAGGCTGGCGGCACAGCGGGTGGCGTCTGCCTTGTTCCAAAAGAGGCTGACCAAAAGTTAATGAAGAGTGCCAACTAATGAGCAGCAGCAGCACTGCAAACCCAGAGCAGAAACGGGTAGGGAGCAAGGAAGCATCATTTCTCTCGAGTTTTGTATCTCCGGATTACGTTTGGAATTGCAGTTAAGAATGCAAACTGTAAGAAGCTGAAGGGGAATGGAGACTGGTCTGAGCTCACAAGCTGGGCCAGGTTTGGCAGCAGACAGGTTTTGTGTCTTTCAGAGGCTTTAATGGAAATAGTTTGTCCAGTCCGCTCTTGAGGCACATTGCCCAAGAACAAAAGGTTGTTTCAGACAGAAGCACCTGTGTGGACAAGACAAGGTGGGGGTGCAGGATTTCTGCACTGGAGTGCAGGGCCTCTTGGCATTTGTCTGGGTGGGTGATGGAATAGTTTCCGTGACCCCAATGCTGTTGGGGTGATATTCCAGTTACATCCGTCCTGAAGCTGTGAGTTGCATTTGAAGCATTCTTGTCTTATACAGAAAACAGCCCACGTGATCCACCTAAAGGGTGCAGCGAGGGATCACCCGATGTTTGTGGAAGGGGGAGTTCCGCTCGATGTGCCCGTTGAGTCCTTGGCTGTAACGTCACCTGTGGCTCCGCTGGGAGCACTGAGAGGAGGTAACGTGCTACCGCTTACACTTCCTTACAAAACACTGGGTGTTAAGACGTGGGCATGTTCCTCATCCTTTAAGAAAAAGTAAATTAAAGATAACTTTCCCAGAATCAGAACCAATTAGCCTGTGTTTGTAACACACAAAAAAGGTAAGTGTGGAGCTTTCTGTTATTAAGGAAGTATTTTCTCTTCATTTTAGTGCAGTTATATCTTAATGATAATGACGATCAGCTATGTTTTGGAACTTGCCTCGCAAAAAATTATTATAATCACTTAGTTTTGAATGTCTCAAAGTTCACTTGATTCATGTTTGTTTAGAGCTACAAGAACCAGTCAAGTCCATTCTCCTCATTCTGGAGTACATCGAGGGAGAGAGTTCTCCAGTGCCAGCAGTGACGGAACTGAAGGTTGGAGGTATACGGACAGCTCAGTTTCCGTCTAAGAAGGTGAAGACAATAAAAAGTGCAGTTTAGAGTCAGTCACTGTAAGGATACTGACAGTGCACAAATGGTTACTAGTTCTTTCTGTCAAAAATATAGTCTAAAAATGAAAAAATATAGCTTTGGGGGGTTCTGATAAACTTTGCAGAATAAAAGCATCAATGTTTGAAAATAAGAGATTATTTCTCCGGAGCTAATAGAAGGAATTATCATGATGATGTTAAGACAGCAACAAAATCAATTTAGCAGTTTGTTTCCCTGATTCTGAAATGCAGAAGTTTCAGCACGGAACTAAATTACAGGTCTGATTGTGTTATTTTAGTGTAGGATTTTGTGACCCTGGCGGTGACGAGGGTGTGCTCTGTGTGTCTCCTGCAGAACGTGGAGTTCAGCTTGGACGACCTGCCTCTCCTGCGGCAGAAGGGCTTCTCCGTGGAGCCTGCGAAGGGGACTGTTGAGCGTGGCCAAGTAAAAGCCATCAGTGTTTCGTGGGTGCCACCTGCTGACTTCACCGTAAGTTACAGTAGCTACAGCGCGTTGCTGCTGACATGGGAAGTGTGTGTTAGACTGGAAGCAGCTGTTTTTGCCGACTTTTAGGAGCAAGACAGAAGCTGTTCTGGAAGGTGTCAGCGGTGCAGGTGCTGTGACACGTTAGGATGTCAGAACACAGGTAGTTCCCCCAGGGAGTGTAGGCTGGTATCAACACTGACAGGAGAGTAAAGGCCAGGAGCAATGGGTACGATCGGGAGGCTCGCGACCTCACCACCGACTTCCCTTGGTCCTTTAGTCACTTGCATCTTACAGAACATGGAATAACTTCTTACAGGTCACTGCTGCTCTCTAGAGCATCGAAAGGCCAAAATACTGCTGCTGTTAACTAAAAGACACAGCTTTGCTCACCCTGAGGTGAGCTTCTAATGCGCCCGGTGCAAGAAAATCTGCAGTCTGGCTGACGCAGAGCTGAGGTGGATCATTCTGCCGCAGCGGTCACATTTCTTTTGGCTCTGGGCTGCCTTTTCTTCGGTATATTCCTGGAAGTCAGTGGCGCCTTGTTAATTTTCCACTTCTATGAGCTGCTTTATGAGCCCTGTTTCCCTGGCTGCTTCTGCCTTTTTGTAGTGCAGAGCCTAAGTATGAGGCCTGAACATCTCTACAGAGGTGTGATTGCCTTTCCTGATTCAGCCTCTTGGACATTCATGGAGACTGAAAAATTTACTCGTCTGCTTTTTGTTGGGAGCTGTGTGTGGGATGGCAGAATGAGTAGCTTGTTCTAAAATTAAAATATTGCTGCTGTCACGTGCAGGAAGAAGGCAGTAGAGTTCCAGGCATGATTTATCAGGTTGACATCGTGATTCTTAGTAACCACTGGTTGTTACACAAGACTTAACACTCACTGATGGCCAACACGATGCGTTTCTTTCCCAGCCCTTCTTTCAGCGTGCCCTGTTGTTGCTGTGCCCAGTTGTCGTGGTTGTGATGTGGTGACGATTTCTGTAGCACTCTGGAGACAGAATGCTTAGTCACTGCTACTTTACTTACTGCAGCCTGAGCGTTGTGTGGAAATACCTAAGAGCAAACACAGTGGGAAGAGAGGTGATCTCTAGCTGTGAAGAGGTACACCTTGTAACTGAGATGCAAAATAGGTAGTTTAGAACTTGATCAACTGGTCTGTACTGTGTACACACACAAAACCAGTTGGGTTTATGTGTGTTTCTTTTTTTGTAGGCCGATGACCCTCCGCTTGTGACAGCCCTCCTGACCTTAAGTGGTGACATTAAGGAATTTTACCGAATCCTCTTCACGGCAAAAGTTGTGTCTGCATGAGCTCCCACGGAGTGAGGGAACCAAGCTAAATGGAAAGGAAGATGAAAGGTTCTGTTACTGGGACATCTTTGGCTCTCAGTTGAAACATGGAAAGATTTTGAGGTTGTTGCAAATACAGGAAAGGGAGCAGGAAAGCGGGAAGGAAGGTGACATGTGATATTCCTGCTTTTTTCCTCACAAAACTCTATATAAACTCTGGTTCCACTAGTTCCATTTTCAAGCTGACTCTGTGACAATAACCTTATGGTTGAAGACAGAATTAATGAGGGGACCAAGTAGCTGCGTGTGCTGTTAAGCCCAGTCCTCCGGAGGTGGGCATTCCCTCGGGAGGAGTGTCTTGTTTGCATCTACGTGGCCGAGTTTAGAACAACGTATCTTTTTCCAATTTCAGATGCATTTCAATGAATTTGGATAATCTTTGACTTTTTCCCTCTTAAGACCAGAATAAAGTTTCTTATTCGGGTCTCCTCCAGATCGTTTGCGCAGTCGTTTTCACAATACACTGTGAAATCTTCCTGATGACACACAGTCAACATGGAAATAGTGACCGTGCTGGTCACTGAATCACTGGCTATGGTTAGATATTTGCCCTGCATTATGGTTCTCCAGGAACTTCACATTTGTACATGTGCTTTTCTCTGAATTCTGACTGTGAGTAGATTTCTGTGTTACTGAGGAAGTAGGAGTGCCCTGCAGGTTTAATTTCTGTCAGGAAGTTACCAAACATCTAGAAACATACATAATCTTTCAAACCTGATCCCACAGTCTTGGAAGTTCGAGGCAAAGTTCCCTCCCCACCACTCCAACAGTGTGTTGCCATTTGGCCCTGTGTAGCTGTTGAAATTACTGATCTAGGTTTTGCACACTATTTGTAAATATCTCAAAGGTAAAATGAGTCAAGCTCTTTGGACTGCAGGAGAAAGCAGGAAAGCCGTTGTCACAAGAAATACTTTAACTAGTTTCCCCCTTTTAGAGAGGAAGCCTCTATAACTGATGAAAAGAGACTCCTTGTTTTTCCAGAGACAGTATGCTTGATCCATTCAGATCTGTTCTCGTTTAATAATGGATCAAGTGGCTGTGGAGTTACTTAACTCTCCAGTCTAAAGCACTACAGATGCCGAAGCAATAACAAGTCACCCCGGAGGAGGCAGGAGCTGGGAGGGGGAGGCAGTGCCAGCCCGAGACAGCTCGGCCCTTGGAGGAGAGGCTCTGAGTGCTCCTGTGGGCACAGCTGGGCTGCGGGGCTGAAGCAGAGGACAATGAGGTTTGTGTGCTTGATTCCCTTCTGGTCCTTGCAGCCCTAAAAGGGAGATTAAATACCACTGAGAAAAATGAAACTCTTGCAAATGGTCCTGCACGTCTTCCACTTCATAGAGGTCAGGTACTGTGAAAAAGCAGCCCAAGGATTAAAAAAAGGAAAAAATGTAACGAATAAACATAAAGGCTGTGAAATGCAGAAGCTGCTTACAAAATGAAGAAGGCTTAGTAAGCAGACAGCGGCTGTGTATGCGAGAACTACCTGGTCCAACCAACAGTACTTGCTTGGATGCCGAATCTGAAGGACTCGTTACCATCTCGGAGAGCTCTGGAGGCGCCCATTGAGTTGTAGAAGTTGAAGGCCAAGCAGGCGGCGTTGTACTGGCGCATTCAGAAAGTTAACCTGGTTATAAAGAGCAGCTTAAATCGTTGTCTGTACTGGATAGCGTAAAAGCTAAGCCAAGGGTATAATCTATTTTAACCGCAGTCTTTAGACATGATCTTGAAAACTCATATGAATAATTTTGCAGTGTTGAAGTGAGCATAAGGTTCTAGGTTTCACTGGTCACATTTTCTATGATGAAAGCTAAATGCGTGTTCATTCTCTCCGGGGGGAGTGTTGAACCGTGATAATAAGAATAGGTTGCTATTTCTGGAGTACTGAAAATAAAGCAAAGCATGCCTGCAATACCCCAGCTGACGTTCTGTAAAGCACTTATGGAAATCTGAACGGCTTTTATTCTCTTTGATGAGAGAAAAGCCTGTAATTTTATCTCGGGCCTCGAAAGTAATCATATTTGACTTCTTGGGGGCAGAATGGCTGATCCTAGCAGCACTGGGTTTTCCTTTCTGATTGGATTGGTTTTGTTCTTTTGGCATACACAGCTCAATGTGCCCGGCTCTCGCACTTGAGCAGTGGAGAAGCTGATGTGAAAGGGAAAAACAAATTGTCCAATGCAGGAAAGCATGTCCATTGTAAAACTTTTTGCAGGCATGTAGACCCTGCTTCTTGATCTAGATCACAACTAAAACTTAAAAAATGTAGAAGTAGAATTACTTTTCTGCAAAACACAGCCCTTGGATGTTCCATTCAAATGAGATTTAACGCATTTCACTAAGGGATAGGAAACAGTGGGATCCTTTCCAGACGGAAACAACTAATCCTCTGATATATTTGCTGCAATTTTGGGGGTTGACTTAGCATTTAAGAGGAGTTTACCAATCTAAAGTAAAAAGGTTTCCCTTACTAGACATCTGACAGAGCTGGTTTCTTTGCCTAAGCTGACTGAAGTGGAAAAGCCGGTGCCTGAACCCTGTGGCAGTTGTACACTCTTTCTTCGCTGGGACTCTTCACTTGTCTAAAACCTCTTGCTGATGGGTGTGGATGTTGAGCAAGCAAGCTAAGGATTCAATAATAGAACTAATTTCTAAACCAGAAATAACTAAAATGATTTCCTTTAGATTAACATAGTCGCTTCTGCTATATTCTTGGTGCTGATCCTCTTTAGAATCTTCCCAACGCAGATTTGCACTGACCTGAGATGCACACCGTCCGTCTGCTCAGCATTTAGGGATTCTATGTGGATGCTTCTGCCTGAACAATTCTCACCTATAATGTACACAAAAATAGCTTCTCGATCTTTCTCCAGTAAATGAAACAGAAAATTGACAGATGACTGACTGCTGGAAACAATTCTCCTGCTTATTCAG
>NW_009721806.1:0-1535 GCF_000703405.1 Apaloderma vittatum | reverse complement strand
TGAACCGCAAATAGTGGGTTTGTAAATGATTCCTTAAGGACATAGCTGAGAGTGTTACTGCATTCGACTGGCAACAGCTCCTGTGTGGAGAAGCCCAGTGCCGCAGCTCTAGCCTTGGGGCGAGTTAATCTCTTGAAGAAGCAAGAACTCCTGTTAGATGCTGTTCTTCCAAAGCAGGTTATCAACAGGCATAGCACGTTCGGTGTTAAAATTGCCGGGAGATTCTGAACATGTAATCTGATGGGTTTGTTTTCATATTACAGGACTCCACTAGCGGTAGAGCCTTTATTATGAGGATAGTATGGAAAATGTAACCTCAGGATTACACCACAGTTTCCGAGAAGCTTAAGTTTTCTGCCCCTCTGACTGCACTTCTGAACATTCTGCTTTCAGGCCAAGTTTTGCAACGGTGATTTCTCTCGAGTCACTGGACACAGTGTTGTGCTTCGAGATTGAGGTCTCAGTGCAAGCATAATTAGCCTCCATGTGTGATCTGTAGAATCCTTACAGGCTATATTGAGCTCGTTTCTAAACCAGAAAGGAAGTGAGAGAGTGAGTACTGGTGTCATACACATCTTGTATTAATATACATTCTGCTTACGTGGTGATTTTGGAGATTGCTTCATGCTTACAAATGCGGCTTTTCCTAAGTGAGCAGTGGTCCCATGACCCTGAGCAGTCCTGCAGAACAGGAGGCCACACGCCATTACGGAGCCTTCAAGCGCTGGCTGTGAGGCTTATGGAGCAAGAGCAGTGAATGTCAGCTGGAGAATGCTCTGTCCAACCCCGCGCTTCCAAGCTGTTGTGTCCGTTGTTGCCCCCAGCGGCACGATGGCCCCAGTCTACTGGAGCTTACCCATGTTTCTCACTCAAGAAACCTCTGGCAACCCAAGTCCAAATACTTTCTCATCCTATTGTGTTAAAAATCTCCAAAAAAAAAAAAAAAGGCATGTATTTTGTCCCATTCTCATTACTGGAACAGCTTTTATATATGCAGCCACGTACACTTCTCTGAGGATATCAGGAACCTCAACAGGTGTGCCAGAATTCCGTGCTTATAGTTGATCTTCCTCTCTCTTTTCCGGCTAAAATCTTTATAATCCATTAATCACCTCCCTTGCTTTTCAGCTCTGGGTGTCTTTTTGTTGCTTGCCCAGTCATGTATTGTGCTCACCCTGATTCTAATCATCTACTGAGTAACATCTATTTTTTTGCCATGTGCAAGGTAACCATACAACAACATGCAGATACTTTAGCTGAGTTTCTGCATTTGAAATGTGGGACACCGTTAGGTTATTTTGGAGCGAATCGGTGTTCGCTGAGCAGTCAATACCTTTTCAGTTATGTTTTTTTTAACAACGCTGTTTTGTTGTGGTTTTTTTTTTTTTAAAAAAAAGGGAAATCATCTACTTTCCCGAAGCTTTGTTTCTAGTAGTTTTCCTGCCCAGTTTCTCATTCCTTTTTCGTTTCTCCTCCAGAACCTCTCTGACACTTGCCCACTGCTCAGCTCCCAGCAGCGCCACTCAGGCGCTCTC
>NW_009721805.1:0-1656 GCF_000703405.1 Apaloderma vittatum | reverse complement strand
GTATGTGCCCATCCAAGCCATGGGCAGCCAAGGTGCCGTGCAAAGCTACTGAGCCCTGCTACGAGGCGTGTTGTGTGCAGCTGTGCTGCTGTCAGGCCCACCTTAGTCAGCTTTGGCATCCTTACATCTTAATGCCCCACCTGGGGTTGCTAACATATGGCAAAGCAGCCAAATGTAGTATTTGCTGTGTTAGTCCTATATGTGCGCTAGCTATAGAAAAATGCACATCTCCACCACTTGACATTCTGTGATTCTGCGTGACATCCATGGCCTTGAAATCCCATAGGTGTTTTTGATGCATTCGCCTGTGGGTGAGATACATGAGGCTCCGTCTGTGACATTTCTGCGCATTTTGACTCTTGAACCCACGACCAGTTGAAGAGCATTAGCAAAACTTCCGTGAGCACAGCACAGGTAGTGGGGCTTCGCTGTCACATAACCCCAGCATTCAGCAGCTCGCCTTGGCAAATCTCCTCTGATAGCTGATTCAGTGAGTTACCATCCAGATTGCTCCTCCCATAGAAATCATAGTATGGTTTGGGTTGGACGTGACCTTGAAGATCATCTTCTTCCAACCCTCCTGCCATGGGCAGGGACACCTCCCACTAGATCAGGTTGCTCAAAGCCTCATCCAACCTGGCCTTGAACACTTCCAGGGATGGGGTTTCCACAACCTCTCTTGCCACTGTGTCTCGCCACTGTCATACTAAAGAACTTCTTCCTAATGTCTAATCTAAATCTACCCAGCTCCGGTTTAAAACCATTGCCCCATATCCTATGGCTACAGTCCCTTACAAAAAATCCCTCCTCAGCTTTCTGGCAGGCTCCCTTCCAGTGCTGGAAGGCTATAAGGCCTCCTATGGTCTCCCTGGAGCCTTCTCGTCTTCAGGCTGAACAGCCCCAGCTTCCTCAGCCTGTCCTCACAGCAGAGGTCCTCCAGCCCCTGATCACATTGGTGGCACTCCTCTGGACCTGCTCCAACAGGTCCATGAATACATTAAATATATAAATGTAGGTATTAATCCATATTTTCACCTTCTTCATTTGGGGAGGTGGTGCCATATGCTAATGAAGGGTAGAGCCACAGTGCAGAGCCACAGAGGATGAAGGGAGTGGAACATCTCCCTTTTGAGGAGAGGTTGAAGGAGCTGGGTCTCTTTAGCTTGGAGAAGAGGAGGCTGAGGGGTGACCTCATTAGTGTTTATAAATATGTCAAGGGGGAGTGTCAGGAGGAGAGAGCCAGGCTCTTTTCACTGATGTCCAATGACAGGACAAGGGGTAATGGGTACAAGCTGGAACATAGGAGGTTCCATAAAAGTATTAGGAAAAGCTTTTTCCCTGTGGGGGTGACAGAGCACTGGCACAGGCTGCCCAGGGAGGTTGTGGAGTCTCCTTCTCTGCAGACTTTCAAAACCCGCCTGGACGCGTTCCTGTGTGCCCTACCCTAGGGGATCCTGCTCTGGCAGGGGGCTGGACTAGATGATCTTTTGAGGTCCCTTTCAACCCCGAACATTCTGTGATTCTGATTCTGTAGGAAACACCATCCCGGGGAACCGTCGGGTGAACCAGTTTCCCTCCAAAAACTCCGGACAGCCCGCGACCCACGCTTGCGGTGTAACACCGCTCAGGCGGGACCTTGCCACCGTCGGAGGCCCG
>NW_009721804.1:317-602 GCF_000703405.1 Apaloderma vittatum | reverse complement strand
ACAGCAGCGCAGGAGGGCTGCAGGACAAACCTCGGCAGGTAACGGCCCCCGGGGAGACCCTCACTGGGGCAGTGGGGCTCCAGTGCATCCCATGCTCCCAAGTGGGATTCAGCAGGTATATCTGCTCCGCCTGGATCCATGTCAGCATGGGATGATGTCCCCTAAATCCAGGTGATCAGTGGGTCGGACCTGGGCCCCGCCAGCATGCGGACCTTCGGGTACTCGCTGAGCGGGGGGCTGGATGTGGATGGCAACTCCTACCCTGACCTGCTGGTGGGCAGCCTG
>NW_009721804.1:0-299 GCF_000703405.1 Apaloderma vittatum | reverse complement strand
TCGGGTAAGGGACCGGGGATGATCCCTCTGCCTTCCCTGCCACCTCCTGGGGTCAGATCCTGCCTCCACCAGCACCCTGGGGCACCAAGGGACGTGCCCCGCTCCAGGAGCTGGCACCAAACAAGAAACGGTTGCGCTGCTGTGGGGTTGGGGGGGTGCTCAGCCGCGCCCCCCCCAATCTATGCCCAGAGCTCGACCCGTGATCAACATCTTGGACAAGAGCTTCACGGTGACCCCCAGCAAAGTGGACCCTGCCCAGTGCACACCCGAATCCTGGTGAGCCCCCCGCCACCTCTCTG
>NW_009721803.1:0-1649 GCF_000703405.1 Apaloderma vittatum | reverse complement strand
AAATTTAGGGAAAAACTTTACCGAAAACTTATGAAAAAACTTTACCAAAAAAAACTTTACTGAAAACTTAAGAAGAAAAATAACCGTGCGCCGCCGCCCGCTCCGCTACAGCAGCCATTCGCTGCACGGGCAAACTGAAGCGGCACCATAACGCGCCCCAAGGCTCTCCCGTGTAGGGGGGAGCGTTCTACATTCTTAATTCCTCAGGTTGAAATATCACAGGAGCCTCTGCAACCCCGACTATGGAATCCCAGGGCGCGATCTTGGGTGTCTCCTGGCGCTTTCTGCCAGAGGCACCAAGTAAAAGACCGTTATTACCGGCTGCTGTGTAGAGCACATTCTCAATCTCTGGTCCTGTTCCGACAAGTCCCAGGGTCGCAGCGTGTACAGTTTCTCGTTTTGTCTGTCCAAATGCCTGTGTTTGTTCAGGATCCCACATAAAACTTTCTTTTCTGAGTTATTCCACAGAGAGGCTTCATAATCACTGTACGATGGAATATGCATCCTCCAAAAACCTGCAAGACCTAAGAAGGGCTGAGTGTCTTTCTCATTGGTAGGTGGAGACATAGCCATTATCTTATTTGTCCATGGGGATGTGTTGGCGCCCATCTTGCCACTTAATTCCCAGTAACGGTATCTCTTGGGCAGGTCCCTTGACCTTACATCTCTTAACGGCAAATCTAGCTAGGTTTTTTTATTCTATTTTATTTTTTAAAACCTCAGAAAGAACCTGCAAGGAAAAACAACCCCAGCTCACATAAGTTTAGACATAATCAAAACACAAGACATCATTCAACTACCACCCATAACCACACACGCTCTCAAGCTCAACCATTCTGCCACTACAGGCCATCTCCCATCTGCGCAGCACTGCTTGGGAACATCCCTCCCGGGGGTCTGAAAAATAGTCCTGTCTTCCAAAACCCCCGCCCTGACACCACCTCCATCTGAACAGTGGTGATGAACATCACTTTGCAGAGCATCCAGGACCAACGGAAAAAAAAAACAAACGAGCCAGGGGCGGGAGGGGGTGGAAATCCATCAGCTCTTTGTGGTTTTTTATCTATTTATTATATCTTTTAAAACCTGAAAAAGAAAAATCTCAACTCTACATACAACCTGCATGGAAAAACCCTCTCCCCACACAATCACATAAGGCGAGACACAATCAAAACATACTACAAATTTTTACAGAAGAGACTGGGAACACCCTCCTGCCGAGTTAGGAGGTTCTGCATGCCTTCAAGGACTGCATGCCCATGTTTTTTAAACTGCCTCACAGGGAGGATTCTGGGTGCGCCTGAATTCAGTCTTAGTGCTGACTGTAAAGAAGAGTTTGGAGCCCAGGTTCTCTCTCTTCTACAACACGCATTCAATCTAGCACGCGAATTCCCACACCCTCTCAAGCTCATCCATTCTGCCGCTACGGGCCATCGCCCCATCTCTGCAGAGCTCCTCAGGAACACCGCGCCCAGAGGCCTCACAAATCACCCTGCCCGCCAGGACCGCGGCCCCAACAGCACCTCTGCCTGAATACCGGCAACGGCCATCACCTCGCAGAGTTGCTGGGGCCTGGGGAAAGAAAAAATCCCACGGCTTTTTTTTTTAATTCCAAAATAAAAATAAAATCTTACTAGATCAACGGTAAA
>NW_009721802.1:0-3223 GCF_000703405.1 Apaloderma vittatum | reverse complement strand
TTGTTTCTTTTAGTATCGCGGGGAAAGATTTCATTAATGCTCCTCCGCCCCCCTCCCTTCACGTTCTCCCCCCTCCCTCCAAATCTATTCTCTTGCTCAGAGTGTGTCTTCTAATCATAATTAAAATCGTCTCATATACATCGGCGTCTCTTGTGTGCATATTGAATTGCAGGTGACTGGGCGGAATGTTATTTCACTCTAGTTTCTCATTTTTACATTTCCACAAAGAAAAAAAAAAAAAGAAAACCAACCAACCCCAGAGTTACCTCCCCGGCGGCAGATAAGACGTATTGTGAATATCGATAGAGAGAAGAAAGGCGATATTCACAATCGATTGTTTAACAGCCAACCGTCATGCATCATGTTCAATTCCATGGCAAACCCGCTACTTCACTTAATATAATTAAGATTAAAGCTCAAGTGGTGGCGGCGGGAGCGGCTATCGATGATTTGCAAGGACAGCAGCCGAGATCTGCTGCCCGAGCTCGGACGGGCAGGGGACACTTTTGTAGAGAGCTTTTTCCACGTTAGATTGTGTAAAAAGGTCGGAAGGTGTGGGCTACGCAAATCCGCAGCGGTGAGCGTAGGTTCAACTCTGACACTGGGCAGAAAGCTCACCCGGATGACTCTTATTTTTCTTAAAAGCAGAGAAAGATGATTGCCGCGCCGTTATTTACAGTCACATAACTGAGTCAATAAGATGGTTTTGAACCAGAAACCCAGTTGCAATCGAGGTTGCGAGAGAGGGGCTGAAGCCAAGTTTATTGCCTATCGTTTCGGGGGGTATGTTGTAATTTACCCGCTATGATTATTATTTCTGTGTGTCTGAGGCCACAAGCAAAGTATAAATTGAGGTGCTAGGTGTTTGTTCCAGGAGATGTGACAGTCTGGACTTGAGGCAAGAAGGTACTGTAGGAGAGTTCAGGCGAGGGCTGAGCCAGCCTCGCACACACAACTGAAACCCGCGACTTCTTCCAGGCTCACATGAAGGCTTACCATTTGTTTCTTTTTCTTTACTGTTATTAGGTTTTAAACAAACAGACACGCTTGGTTCATTTTATTTCCCGACACCATATTCAGCACCTTAATGTCCTTTAAGCGAGAGGTCCACGTTTACTTCCTCTGGAGCAAATACACAATACACTTCAGCTTAGGGACTGGAGAGAAATCTTCTCCGAAAACAGAAGCTCTGCTGAGTAGCCGGGTGCTGCTGATTATATAGTGCAACTTGAAATGATCTCAGCCGGTGGAATATTAATCAAATCAATCAGGGTTGACAAATGAGAAATATTTGAGGGAAGGTGGTAATTTACAACTTTGTTATTAGTTAAGAATCTTCCGCCTTGTAAAAGTAATTAATAACTCCTGGATGGGAACAATTTGGACATGGAAAGGAGACAGCGTCATGAAATAAAACAGGATAAAGAGAAGGGTTGAGAAGTGAACTGCGCCTCCGTGAAAGAGAGATTGCAAATGATTTTTAAAAACATGTCTACGGGGGCATTATATATATAATATGTATATAATGTATACACACGTATAAATACGGCATAATCAGCGAGAGGGCGAGTGAGCGAGGGAGACTAGACAGAAGATAAGTACTGAAAAATAAATCAAAACATCGATTCTTGTGGTCACATCTCCCGTCCAAAGATTAGACAGAACGCTGGGTTTCAAAGTACTTCAAAGAAATTATATCCAATACGCAAAAGTGCAAGTCAGAAACCAAACCAGTGACTCCAAACTGATTTGAGAATGGTTTTTTCCCCTCTCTCCCTCATCGCCCACACACCCACTCTCCAGTGCCTCATAACTGTGAAGACCCCTTTTCTCCCCAACTCCGGCTCAGATGGGAAAACTCAATTGTCTGTAATGTTTATAGTGTTAACCCTACTTGTCTGCAGAACCCTCCTCTCTCCCCTCCTCCTTATTCGCTTTCCATAGACACACATCGATTATTAGTCTGTATGGACCCCCCTCCTTTTCCACAACCCCACCCTCCACAACTGATCAAAATAATGACTTGTTGGAAAACTATAAATCATTTTCGTGTTTGAATCCCTGAAGACTCTATTTAAGTAAATAGGCTTACTGTGAAACAATGCATAGATCCAAGTCCTTCTCCGGATTGCTTCCAAATGCTGCCATCTCCAAAAGTTTTATTTACAAGAGAAGAAGAGGAAGAAGAAGGGGAGGAAAAAAACCCCCAAAAACAAAACAAAAAAGCCCCCAAACTTTGGCAAACTTTATCTCTTCTTTATTATAAGCTTCAGCCTTGCCTTGGTAAGCCCCAGCCTGTTCTACAAAAGGTGGCTAGAGATTGAGATTTATTGGTTTCCAAATGAAAAGATTCATTCGATA
The DNA here is from genome assembly GCF_000703405.1 of Apaloderma vittatum. NCBI lineage: Eukaryota > Metazoa > Chordata > Aves > Trogoniformes > Trogonidae > Apaloderma > Apaloderma vittatum. The sequence continues at coordinate 862 of NW_009721802.1, read as the reverse complement.
TAAGAGGTTAACTCAAAGTTCCTTAAACCGTGACTAGCATTGGCAAGGAGCTTTGCCTAGTCAGCACAAAGGCAGTTCAAAGAAACCTTTAAAAATACACACAGATATACATACACACAAACACACTCTCACACTTTAGCCTCAACTGCAATTTTCTTTTCATTTTTGTTTCTTTCTGCCATTACAAAGCCCTGAGCCCCTTTGTAGGTAGCTGGAGGGTTTTTTTTTTTTCCAAGCTGAACTTTGCCATTTTGGTGTTGACCAACCCCCTTTTCTTTTGCAACCAGTGAATGAAAAGACTCAAGGAAAAAAAAAAAAAAAAGATTAAGAAGTAAACGGGGTGAGCAAAAAAAAAAAATCGGTCTAATTTATAGCTAGCAGAACAACGTTTAAAAAAATAATACAACCCCAAAGAAAGTCCCAAATCCCTACAAAGAGGCGGGGGAGGGGTCAGGCAAGGTGACACGGGGGAGAGAAAGGCAGCGAACCCGCCCCGTACGGCTGGGGCTGCTCGAAGCGGGGTGTGAGGGTTTGGGGTGCAAGGTTTTTGGGGTGCTGTCCTGAAATGTGTACGTGTGTGTGTGTGTGTGTGTGTGCCCAGACGGGAGCCGCACACGGCGGCAGCCGGGGTTCGGGGCTGGAGGGCTCCGTCCTGTGTGTGGAGCCTGAGCTATGGAAATGGTAATGAGGGAAAATTAACCCGACCGTTTGTTACATTGCAGAGAGATCAATGCCTGACCCAGGGCTGAGGGATAGCTTACTTCTGTAAGAAAGATATGAGATAATCGCTCTGAAACACACTGGTGGCGAAGACAAACAGGGAGCCATTTGAATATCGCCTTTAATAATAATAACAGCAATA
>NW_009721801.1:0-504 GCF_000703405.1 Apaloderma vittatum | reverse complement strand
GCCTGTCTACGTCTTGCTGAATGGCAGCACACGCTTCTGGTGGGTCAGCCTCTCAAGTCCTCTCTAGATATGTAAATATCTTTTCCCACATAACCTAAGTCAGATTTCCATCAATCACTTTTATTTCTGTTTTGACATTTGATTCTTCCTTGTGCTTTGACTCTCCCGATTTTTTGACTCACAGTGCAAGGGTAACATCTAGTACTGGAAATCCATCTACAGATGTGCATTTTGAGATCTTTAACTGTGTTATAAAAGCAGAAGCTAAACCACAAACCATGTAGCTCCATTAACAGAACACTAATCTACAGACTGTACTACATAAAATTATGAATATGACAACGATGGCAAAGGCTATCTCACCCTAACACTAAAAAAGCCTAAGGCACAAAAAAATACCACAGATGAAACATAGCAAGAAGTATGTATCGTCGAAGGACCAAAAGTACAGCCAAAATCTGGAGCAAAATTTCTGTATTACAGAATCACAGAATCACAGAATGT
>NW_009721800.1:742-2989 GCF_000703405.1 Apaloderma vittatum | reverse complement strand
CAGCGCCATGGGGCTGTGGGAGGTGAAGAACTGCAGCACTTTCAAGGCCAAGTACATCTGCCGGCAGAACCTGGGCACGCCGGTCAACCCCGAGCTGCCCGGTCCCTACCCCACACCCAGCCTCACCGCTGCCTGCCCGCTGGGCTGGAGCTCCGACTCCAAGCTCCGTCACTGCTACAAGGTAAGGGGGGCTTGCCCTGGCTATTGTGGGGGTGCATGTGCCGCCCCACTGGTGAAGGGGTAAAGGAGGGTGTTTTGGTGCTTGCACAGGGCAGCCCAGACCCCACGAGCCTGGTTTGGGCTGAGTGCTGGCAGCGTGCCCTGGGCTGCTGCTGCCAGCGGGGTGGGGTGATGCTCTGCTCCGCTCCCGGTCCCTCCTTCAGGTGTTCAACTTCGACAAACTGCAAGAGAAGAAGACGTGGATCATGGCACAGGAGTTTTGCCGCGAGCTCGGTGCCCAGCTGCTCAGCCTGGGTAGCTATGAGGAGGAGCACTTCGTGGCAAACACCCTCAACAAGATTTTTGGGTGAGGGACTGGCTGTGCCAACGCGTGTCCTGCTGTCCCGTGCTTGGCACAAGCCCATGCGCCTCTCTGGGAGGACACACGGATGGGTGGATGGGGCATGGACTTGTGTGCAGAAGGTGCATCGATTTGTGTGGCTACACGGAAGAGGGGATGCAGGAGAAGTGCAGGAAATTCAGTGTAATTTGGGTTTAAAACTCGTTTAGCCATGAGCCAGTGTCTCTGTTATCTGAGCTCCTGCCTTTGGGTGCTGTGGGGAGAGCGGGCTTTGAAAACAAGCAAACAAAAAGGCCAGATTGTAAATATATATTTGTATCTAAATACAAAACCCTCTGTTTTGGAGGGGGGTTGTGTTCTCACCCTTTGCCCTGGTTCCCTGCAGGGAGTCGGAGCCGGAGCTCCATGAGCAGCACTGGTTCTGGATCGGCCTGAACCGACGGGACCCCGCGGGGGACAGGAGCTGGAGGTGGAGCGATGGGCTGGGGGTGAGTCTGGGGGTTGGTTTTTGTCAAGATGACTCTGGTTGGTATTTGGGGTGCAGGGGGGGCCAAATCCGACGCTGGTGGTAATGCCCAACACCGCCCGTCTCTCTCGACCCCTCCAGTTTTTCTACCACAACTTTGACCGCAGTAACTACGATGACGATGACATCCGGACATGCGCGGTGCTGGACCTGGCCTCCCTGCAGTGGATGCCGATGCAGTGCGAAGCCCAGCTGGACTGGATCTGCAAACTGCCCAAAGGTACCCCACGAAGAGACCCCCCCTTGAACACTTCAGCTTCGAATAACCTGGCAGAGGATGGGCTTGCAAGACTGTGGAGCGAGTGCAGGGAATCCCTCTGTCATGTCCCTTCCGAAGGCTGTGCTTTTGTGGGAGGATGAGTCCTAATTCAGGGGCTGGAAGAGGTGCTGTCCCTCCGGGGAGGTTTGGGAGGCCATCTCGCCCTTGGCTTGCAGGCAAGTGTCAGTGGGAGCATCCCAGCCCTGCATCCCACTGACAGCATCTCTTTCACCAGGTGCTGACGTGAAGGAGCCAGAGATCACAACTCAAGGTGCGTTGGCCGTGACCATGTATCCATCCCGTGTAGATTGTCCTTCCCAGGTATTTGCCGCCCCGTCGCATATGTGAGTGAGGCACGGTCCCTGCGGGGCATCCCTGCAGTGTTACCCAGAGGAGGACAGGTCCTGTGTAGGGTGGCAGAAGGGAAAGGAGCCCGGGGATCCTGCTGCCCTTTCCTGCACAGTGGTTGCAGGGACCGGGCAGGATCAGGCTCCTTGGCTGCAGGAGAAGGGCAAAAGCAAAGCAGCCCCAGCCCCGAGGGACCGAGGGACAGGGTGGCTGGTGGCTGTGGCAAGGGGTGGTGCAGCCGTGGTGTGACAGGGGTCCTTGCCTGCAGGCAGCAAAGAGTGGGTGAAGTACCAGGAGGCTGAGTACAAGTTCTTCGAGCACCACTCAACGTGGGTGCAGGCGCAGCGCATCTGCAGCTGGTTCCAGGCGGAGCTGGCGTCGGTGCACGACGAGGCTGAGCTGCGCTTCCTGGGCCAGAACCTGAAGAAGGTACCAGGGGAACAGGGACCCCCCCAGGATGCTCCCTCCCTGGCTTCTTTTCCCCCATTGCTGGAGGAACATTATCTGGGGACAGCCGGGCTCTGCTGGAGTCACCATGGGTCTCCTGTGGTGGCAGCGGGTCTCCTGTGGGGGCCGCAGGTGCCAGCGTCCGGC
>NW_009721800.1:372-685 GCF_000703405.1 Apaloderma vittatum | reverse complement strand
ATGCTTTCTGCTGCAGCACAAGCTGCGGGGAGGGAGTGCCCGGTTTCTGTGCCTGGGGACACAAAGACACCCAGTCCCCAAGGACACCCAGTCGCTGCAGGGTCTTGATGTGTCCTCTCTGGTCGTGCAGTTCTCCAGGGGCCAGGAGCAACACTGGTGGATCGGGCTCCACACCTACGAGAACGACGGGAGATTCAAGTAAGTCGGAGATGGAGCCACTGCGTCCCCAGCTCTTGGAGCACTGTGACTCGGCACAGGCATCTTGAGGGGCCTCACCCTGGGCTGCTGGCGCGGGAGTTCCTCACACAAAAGC
>NW_009721800.1:0-247 GCF_000703405.1 Apaloderma vittatum | reverse complement strand
AAGCCCCGACCCATCAGTAAGGACAAGAAGTGCGTGTACATGACAGCGAGCAGAGGTGAGGGGCAGGACCCGGCCACGTGGGGGCTCCGGAGGGGCCGCAGGCTGAGTGGAGACCCCTGCCCCAGCACGATGCAAGGGGTCATGGCCGGCCTGTGCCTCCCTGCAGAGGACTGGGGGGACCAGAAGTGCATGACGGCGCTGCCCTACATCTGCAAGCGGAGCAACGGGACGGATGTGAAGCCTTCCC
>NW_009721799.1:694-900 GCF_000703405.1 Apaloderma vittatum | reverse complement strand
TTGGGGTGCCCGGGGCCGCGGGGTGCCCGGCGGTGAAGGGGCACCCTGCTGCCCTCAGCCAGGCTCTCCCGTCCAGACCTCTTGCTTGGCTGTTTGCTCTTCCTCTATTACTAGGGCTGCATGAGAGAGAGAGATAGATAAATACACACAAATATATCCACACACACACACTTGCTCAGCTTATTGCTGGTGTGCAGGGTCCTGAG
>NW_009721799.1:0-230 GCF_000703405.1 Apaloderma vittatum | reverse complement strand
GGGCCAGCGCCGGGTGGGGTGCAGATGGATGGTTGCCTGCACCCACCCCGGGCAATGATCCGGAAACGGCGTTAAGATATTTTAAAAACTTTATTATTGGCCCGATGATATTTGAACACACATGCTGGGAGCTGTATGGAAATCAGCACGGATTAAAAAATACAGCAATTATGACCCGTATTGATAAAATAGACAATGTAATAGTAGCCTTTCTATTAAAAAAAAAATAA
>NW_009721798.1:0-556 GCF_000703405.1 Apaloderma vittatum | reverse complement strand
ATAGAAGATGGGAAGAGACTTGTAGAGTAGATGCTTTTTCCTCCCAGTCAAGTGATAAATTATAATTTCTTCTTGTTAGTTCACACGGCATTGGATGCTGAGAATGCCTCATTCAAGAGAGCTGTCTAGAAGAGGGACTGGAGGCATCACTCCACTGTTAAGCTTTCCGTGTAGTCTGGAGGCAGGAGTAGGCTTGGCAGATGAAATTCCCATACATAGGGAGAAAGAGTCCACGTGGTGAAGGTAGGCAAACTCTGAACAATAACTAGGGAGCAGAAAAGAAAGAAAAAGAAAGAGATGAGGAAAAATAAAATGAAGGTCAGATGGCCTCTGAAGGGCAGATGGCCTCTGTCCTACCTGTGTGCCATCCGTCCATCAGGTACAGATTGGTAGGTTGTCCATAATGCTTCCAACAAGCCCTGGTTCGTTAATAGAGTGAAGTTTCACAAGTGTATTCTGAGACATATTTATTAATGACTTTGCTCCAACAAATGAACAAAACATTAAAATAGAACCCACAACCCTCTCTCCTAGCGGTATGTATGTATTTTATTTT
>NW_009721797.1:1454-4096 GCF_000703405.1 Apaloderma vittatum | reverse complement strand
AGGTCCCTTCCAACCCCTGACATGCTGTGATCCTGTGATCCTGTGATTCTGTGAAAGGCTGGATGAGGGGTTTCCATGGCGGGGCAGGTATTTAGTCACCGGTACAGCAGATTCCAATCTCTTTTCCCAAGTTTCTGATCACCAACGGATGCCTCGAGCGGAGCAGGTGGTGAGCATCCCTGCAGCAGATGTTGTGCCTCGAGTAGGCTGGAGGGACTGATTTTCGGGCTCTGGCAGCCTGGCTCCAGAGCCAGCATCTGAAAGCCTCCTCACGATGGCACTCCTCCACCAGCCACGCTGCCGTCCCAGTGCCGCGGCTGCTGGGGCTGCTGGGAGGTTGGTCGGGGTCCCTGGGGGCGTAACGGAGGAGGATCAGACCCCATCCCGCCCCCCAAGGGGCTGCGAGTGAGGCAGAGCTGGGAACCCACCCCTCCAGCAGTGATTTCGGAAGGGAGCATAAATGAAGGGGAAATGACATCTTAGGATATTCAACCTCCTCCTCGTTTTCTGCCCAACATTCCCCTTTCTTTCCCTTCTTGTCCCTGTGGAGTTTGCGTCTCCAACCCCCAAGGGGAAGGTTGTCCTGTCAGACCCCAGGAATTTCTCTCTTCCCACAGAAGCACCTTTCCCTGCTTTTTCCCACAGGAAAATGTGGAGCAGAGACAAGGGGACCTCTGAGGAAAGCCCCCAGGGAGGTGTCAGCTGGGGTGGGGTGTCCCATGTTGGGTTGAGGTCCTGGGGGACATACGTGGCCAGGGATTAGAGCTTCCCAGGAGAGCCCTTGGGTGAGTTAATTCATCACAGTGTGATGAAGAAAGGTAGGTGCAAAGCATCAGGCGACGTGTTTTGGTCCCTCCACTGCCATATGTGACCACATGCTGCTTGGTGGGACCCCCAGGGACCAGGCTGGGTGCTGGGAGTGGGGAGACTGTGTCACCCCCACGGAGCAGGAGGAGGTGGGCACCGTCTCCAGGAGGAGAGCATCAGAGGGAGAGGGTTGATCATGGCTGTGTCCATGGCTTTTTCTGAGTGTTTGTCACCAGGAGGACCAGAGCAGCCTCGTGGGGGGAGCTTGGGGATGGCAGCCTGGACAGGGGTGAAGTGAAGCACCGTCCCTTTCCAAAGGGAGTTTTGTTGATACAACTTGGTGGAGAACTAGGTTCACCCCATGGTTTAGGAGGTGCCTTTCAGGTTTGTGGGGATGGGGAGCTCCTCCCCAGTTCTGCCTGGATTTGATGCGTGACTCAGTTTACCCACACGTGGAATGGGGTAGAGGATACATATGAGGTATTGGGTTTGCTTGGAACCTCACATAGAAATAAGAGAAGGACAAACTCCATGTGGATTAAAACAGGATGGTTCTCATAATGTCTCGGGGGCTGAAGACCCAGGGTGAGAGCTCTGAGGCTCAGCATTTGGGTGCCCTGGGGGGCCTGAGATCCATCCTGCCTGTACAGTAGCCCAGACCTTAATACCTTGCTGCTCCCAGTGCTGTCTCGCAGGTGGGACATGGCCCCGCACCTTCACCGAGCTGCTCAGAAAACCCTCTCTTGTTCTCAAAATGTGCAACCTGAATCATTTTTCACATGACTCCTGGCCACTGCTCCAGCAAGTGTCAAGGAGGGACTTGTCTGCAGGTCCTGTATGGCCCTTGGTGGGGCAAAGGCTCTCCTGGCCATCACCACTAACGCTGCTCTCTGCCCCTTTCAGGGAAAACCTCCTCTGGACGCCCATCTGCAGGAGGACTGCGGCGCAGCTATGACAGCCGGTCCCTGGCTGGCTGGCCGGCATGGCGTGGGGAGGCCGAATATCAGGGCACTGCCTCTCCTCCTCCTTCTCCTCCTCCTCCTCAGCCCCACTGGTGAGCTCCCTCCTGGCAACAGACTTGTAGGGGGGACATTTTCTCCATGGAGAGCCACGAGCAGGAATATCACAGTGTCCTCAACGGCGTTGAGCGTGTGCAGGGATGGAGGGATGGAGAGATGGAGGGATGCAAGGATGCAGGGATGCAGGGATAGAGGGATGCAGGGATGCAGGGATGCAGGGATAGAGGGATGCAGGGATGCAGCGATGCAGCGATGGAGGGATGCAGGGATGCAGGGATGCAGGGATGCAGGGATGCAGGGATGCAGGGCTGCAGGGATGCAGGGATGCAGGGATGCAGCGATGCAGGGATGCAGGGATGCAGGGATGCAGGGATGCAGGGATGAAGGGATGCAGGGATGCAGGGATGCAGCGATGCAGGGATGCAGGGATGCAGGGATGCAGTGATGGAGGGATGGAGGGATGGAGAGATGGAGGGATGAAGGGATGAAGGGATGCAGGGATGCAGCAATGCAGGGATGCAGGGATGAAGGGATGAAGGGATGCAGGGATGCAGCGATGGAGGGATGGAGGGATGGAGGGGTCCCTCCCATGTGTGATGGTAAGGTCAGCATCCAGGCCAGAGCGGGCAGCTCCCAGCGATGGGACCAGCGTGGGTCCAAGCCCCAGGGCAGGCAGCATCTCTGGGAAGATGTTGATGGCCAAGGGGCGGGAGCTGGGGGACCCGTCCTGCCACAGCAATCGGTGGGATGAGCACCCATCTCCTCAGGACAGTGGTCCTGAGTTGCTCCTGGGAGGCTCCATCCAGCCAGGCTTGG
>NW_009721797.1:0-1375 GCF_000703405.1 Apaloderma vittatum | reverse complement strand
GACTTTATCAGCCTAATTACAGCCCCGCGGTTGGGAACACCTTCCTGCCTCAACAAAGCCCTGCCAAGACAAAGCCAGGCAGAAAGGAGGCAATTAAGGTGTAGTCAGACACCGTAATTGGATTAAATTGGGGTTTAGTGTTCCCACCCTCTCAGCTGGAGCTTCCCTGTACCCTCCCTTGAGGCGCTGGTGGCATCCCAGTCAGGCCGTGGGGACCCCGGGGGGAGCTGGTGGCTCTGCCGCTGTGCCCCCTGCCGCCGGGGGCTCCCAGTTCTCTTCATTAAGGGGCACAGCCAAGTCTGTACCAACAGTGATTTGTCCCCTCGGTCGGCAGTTTTGTTTCGTGCTGTGCCCTGAAAGGGTGGGATTTGATTCCAGCTACGCTCCCCTTCTCTTTTGGCTTTGTGAAGCTGGAGAGAAACATGGAGGGCTCTCTCTCTGCTCACAAAATACTGATTTCCTCTCGTGCCTCATTAATGGAGACATACCAGGCACAATTTTTCTTTCAGGTCTCTCTTGACTTTGCTGGAGGATGCTCTCAAATGAGTATTTCAGAGCTTTGATTTTGACTTAAAGGGAGATGAATATTGAATATTTAACGACGTCCTTTTTATCTGCCAGAGCGGACTAGGTGTTAAAAGCCAATACAAACCAGGATCAAAAGCTCTCCCTAAAAAGCCTCGCACCCTTTCTTTGTTGGTGCAGAGGTGATCTGAATCCCTTCTCCCGCCATCATCCAGCCCATGGGGCTGCCGTGTCCTTCCCCACCTCCTCCTCTGACAAGCCAGCCCCTCTCCTCCCTCACCCTCTCCTGTTGGATCCTCAATTCTCGCAGGCATCGCAGCATCGCTCTCCAGCCTACCCCACATCTCTGAGCATGGCTGGAGCTCCTCGGTGATGGGTGGCACCTTGTCTCTGGGTGCTAAGTCACAGTCCCAGCGGGGCAGTTGCCTTAATCCAGGTCTTAGTGGTCTCCCAGGTCTCTCTTAATGGCATCTCCTAATGGTCTCTCTTAATGGTTCCCCAGCAAGGTAAAAGGGAGCTGGGTTCATCTGCCTGACTGTCCCCTCCAGTGACATCCAGCCCCAGAGCAGCAGGTCTTGACCGTCACGTCATCGCTCGTCGGCTGAGCACGAGGCAGGACAGAGTGGGTCCAAGCCAGGGGTAGGAAAAGAGGCTGCAGAGCCCCAGCAGGTGTTGAGTCGCCCTCGGCCGCTGTAATTAGCGTGGAGAGATTTTGTTTCCTCGTGAGGTGTCACGGAGACTCACGCCTGAGGTATCCTGGTTGCCCAAGGAGATCTGTGCTGCAAGCTGGCCTCGAGCAGCAGCTGAGGGGTTTTGACACCCAGGGCAGGCAGCACCGGGGACACCCCCA
>NW_009721796.1:0-1777 GCF_000703405.1 Apaloderma vittatum | reverse complement strand
CTGCTCTCAATGGGTGGAGTAACTGAGCTGGTCCTGTTTTAGCAACTGTTTCCCATGGAAGTTTCCTCTCAGCAGTGTGGCAAGCCAGGGGAAGCGGGTTTGCAGACCAGCTGCCCAGGCAGTGCTGTGACAGTGCTGGGGACATGCCAGTGCCAACCCCCTTGTTCCCCTGGCTGGCCATCAGCCCTGCTGCAACAGGGGCGGCCAAGGGCAGCTGTCCTGAATAACTCGTCACATGGTTTTTGGAAACGCATACCTCAGCTAGCCAAAGGGGACAGCAATTCTTTCCCAGAAAACATCACACCCCATGTTAAGCAAAGGACAAAAGCTGGTGGCTGGGCTTGCAGCCATGTTTCACCCTGGGGGTGTCCTCCCGCTGAGCAGCACACGGGTACAGCAGTTAGTTGTGTGTTGTGGACACTGTAGATGGACACAAGAGCAGCTCCAGCCTCCCTTCTTCTCTGCCTCACCCCTCTGCAGCCTCTTCTCTTTGCATCAGCCCTCACCAGGGAGCTGGAAGCCCTGGGATAAGGGAAAGCCACCAGCTGCTGGCTTCTGGAGAGCTGAGAGGAGGAGGAGCGATGTGATCCAAGAGGAGCAGAACCCTCTGGTATTGCCTTGTACTGCACCCTGCACCCTGGTCCTGCATGCCCATTGCCAGATCACAGCTCTGGGAGCATGGGGGCAGAAGGAAATGGAAGGATGTGTTTTCTCTGATGTGCGTGAAGATGTGTGAGTTAGTAGTTAGTGACCTGGCAAAGCTCAGCTCACTGAAAGCAAGGTGACAGCAGAGGTCCCTCTCAGCTTCTCTGCTCTGAGCCACCTGTGCTGCAGATTTCCCTGGTGAATTTTTTGCCACTGCCTCCTGTCCTGCCCCATTTTGCCTGTGTCACAGTCTCCAAAACCTCACTTGCTTCCTCTCTGCTCTCTTCTTGCTCTAGGTTACCCAGGGTCCTGGCTGGAAGGACAAGGAGGTAGGAGCAGGCTTGACTGACTGACATGCTTGCAGCCCCACTGCAGTCCAGCCTGGGCAATGCCTGTCAACTCCCCGCAGTGTTGCACAGGGCAGCAGACAAAATGCTGCTGAATTTTAAGAAAACACTTGTCCCATTCCCTATCTATTAATGGGTCCCCAAAACACTGTCCTTTCACCTGAGACAGAGAAAGGGACTGGGACCATCTATCTCCTGCCCAGCTGGTCTCTCCCCATAGGGAAGAGCCCTGGAGAAGCTGCAGGTAAATCACAGTCGTCACTGTCAGCTCCAAAGAGCTGGAGAGGGAGGAGGCCAGGTTTTATTGTGGCTTAACTCAGTAATTCCTGTAAGAGGATGCATTTTGGGGGCAGATATACTGTGGTGCTTTAGACTACTCTTTGCATAGTGAATATGGAAGTGGAAGGAGCATATTCAGTAATGAGGGAGAGCACATGCACAGACAATACCGTATCACTTAAATCCCTAGAAACCATTTCAGTGATGGGTAAGTGGGTTTAGTAAGGTGGTTAATTTTGCCCTGAGGAATATCCTGACATCCTGTGAAAAAGTGCAGAAAAATCTCTTAGGCATCTGTGCCATTTGGATGAAGATTTTATTATTTTTTCTTGTATTTTCTCTGATAATATCTCCCTATTGCCCTAAACTGGACTTTAGAATAAAAAAGGTTAAGGATGGCTCACAAAAAAAAAAATCTAAACAGGGAATTTTTCAGGCATACTCCTGGTACACTGACACAGTCTTAAGTGGATAGTGAGGAGATAAGAAATTATTTTGGAGTTTAC
>NW_009721795.1:0-15530 GCF_000703405.1 Apaloderma vittatum | reverse complement strand
AATGTCAGTTAAATTGTATTGACAAAAATTCTGGTTTAGAAGCTTACATATTTTTTTCTAGGCTTTCCTTAATAAAAATACGTATGCAAAGATATGGAATTAGGTTGGGCGGAGGAGTTGTATTTAAATATTCTATGGTGTTTTTTTCCGGTTGATTGCAGTTGTTTAGAATTGATTTGGCTGCTTAAAGCTGAGGCTCTAGCTCTTAAATGTTAAGACATTTTTGCTGTATTTAGTGGTTTTATGGTTTTCTACTGCTGATTGTTGAGAGATTGAGGAAGGTCGGTGAGAAGGTTGTGATTTGCATTAGAAGATTGCAGCAGAAAGTGATACTTGAACTGGTGACTCTTTTCAAGGGTGAGGAAAGAGAAAATATCCGACTGAGAAGGCTTGCTGTTGCAGAAGCAAGGGTTGAAATCTGTTTGAAAATCAGGTTTCAAAAACACCAGAGAAAATACAAACTTACAGAATCTCTGACTGTATCCAAATTGGCCTTTGGTCACTGGAATAAGCTTTTCTGATTTTCTAAAACATCCTACTTTTGCAGTCTTCCAGAGCAGGAATGTCCAACTGTTGAAGTAACATCCTGTATTTAACTCTTTTGTTGTAGACTTGTTACTACAGATATTTCACAGATGGATAAAGAGCAATTAATCGTGGATTTGACGAAAGAAAGTCCTATTGTTCAGCTAGTACAAGAGTATGAAGAAGATACAAGCCAGTCAACAGTAACCTTACTGCCCAGTGATGATCAAGAAGAAGAAGAAGCATCGACATGGTTTGAGCTTGAGACGGAAAATTACTGCTATGACATGGCAACAGTATGTTGTATTTCTACCTTTTCAGAATATCTGTTTAAATGGTGCTCAGTTGCAGTAGCCATGCATCGGCAGCATAGTAAAACTGAAGGTAAACAAGCGCAAGGTTACTCTGCTGATGTTCAGCAGCCACGGGTGGTTCTGACTGAGTCTGTACCTATGTCAACAGATGAGCCTGTGCCTGAGCAATTAGACAGCAAAGTTGAGAAACCGGCTGGAACTACTGTTGCAGTTGACTTGAGCAGCGTGTTCCATGAGGAGATTAGTAATGAAACCACAGATGCGATTGAACTGGAACCAAGCCATCCTCAAACTGTTTCTCAGTCCCTCCTGTTAGAAGTTACTTCTGAAGTTAAGACATTGCCAGCAACAGACATGACATTGGAGTCCCCAAAAGATGATGCAGGCCAGGTAGCACCCAGGGTGACTCCCCAGGTGGATATAACTGATACCAGTGCAGAAGCAGAAAAGGCTGAGAGCTCTATTGCAGAAGAAAACCTTGTAGCTTCTGAGACCAGTGTGGCCACCGAGGAGATGAGCACAAGAGAGAGTATTGCTGCTCCAGTGATTTTAAAGCCGACAGAAACTGTTCTGCAGGCTGAATATACAGTGGGTATATTAGCTGGTGATGCTGGGGATGGAAAGGAAAGCACTCCAGAAGTGCAAAAACCTGTTCTGCCTCCTGTCGAGTTATCTGCTGAAACAAAGGAGGATGATCAGGCGACTGAAGAAGCTTTAATGGCAATTCCGGTCTCTGGGGGACCGCAGAGAACAGCTACAGACTTCTATGCTGAATTGCAAAATTCAACGGATCTAGGCTATGCGAACGGAAATCTTATTCATGGATCTAATCAAAAGGAGTCTGTCTTCATGCGCCTTAATAATCGCATAAAAGCCCTGGAAGTAAACATGTCTCTCAGCAGCCGTTATTTAGAAGAACTTAGTCAGAGGTAAGTCTGAGGAAGACTGGTAAGAGTTGACCGTATAGAAACGTGATTTTAGCCAATGGTACAAGGGAGCGTACACATACAGAAAGCAGTGCAATTGAAGTGGAATATAACGTGAATCATGGCATAAAGCCTTATGGAAAACTTGAGAAAAATACCTAATGCTAGGTAGCTGCTGGAGACTGATGTGTCTGTGGGCCGCAGGGATTCTCTTTCTGTGTTTCAGACGCAGCCACGTTTATGTTGTCTTGAGGAATGTTGTCGTGGGTTTTTAAAAGGATAAATTTGTTGCCAGGATGTAAGCACTAATGCTGTCCGTAATCCTTTCAGCAAAAGGTTACATCCTTCTGTTGCTGTTAAACTGAATGACAGAAACCTACAATGCCTTCCTTACTTTTATTCACTTAAACAGTGATGTAATGACTCCTGTTGAAGAAGGGAGTGCAGAGAGGGAACCAAGAACTTTGTGAGGGGTATAGTGTTTATCTGGTGCCCCTTTAGCTGTAGGAGAATCGGGAAATGTACCTATTTTGGAATCTATTCCAAAGGAGGGGCTCTTCATTATATTTACTGTCATGTCATCTGTCTTGGCAGTCAGTGCTTGCTCAGAATTGTCCATAGTGAATTCCACTGAATTGATGCTAAGCTCTAAGGTGTTGAAATAGATTTCATATAACTTTGCAAAAAAAATACACGTCAGTTTTATATGTGAAACTTAAAAGGAAATACAACTTGATTCTTAAATAAAGCTCATCTGGGCAAAGAGAAGTTTTCTGCTGGCGTAGTTGTATTTTCTGAAAGCAAGCCTAGTGCCAAGAAGTTTTATGAGCTAGTATTTCAGATATTTGCCCTCTTTGTTTCAGGTACCGAAAGCAAATGGAAGAAATGCAGAAGGCTTTCAATAAAACAATAATAAAACTTCAGAACACTTCAAGAATAGCGGAAGAGCAGGTATGGTTTGCTGGAGTACTTGTTTTCTTAATTAGGGAAGTTTACTTTTAAGAAGGAGTTGCAAGGAGCTGCAGAAATCCTTCTGATTTAAAGATTTTTTTATTAGCTGCATATTTCCCTTTTAAAATTATCTATTCTATGCTTCCCACTTTTTTTTCTGTAATAAAACTTTTAGATATATTCACAATTGTTTTGGAATAAAGCCATTTCTGGCTCCATTTCTTGATTTTTGTATTTGTAGAAAAAAATCAGTTGTCAGCTGGTAATGGCTAAAACTCTTAAATGTCTTTATCAGTGGAAAAGTTATCCATGTAATTTCCAACCCTTGTTTCTTGGTTGAGCTGCACTCCATAACCATTGTTTTCTTTTTGATGAAAAGCCTTTCATCAGCTTTGTTTAAATCTCTGATGTAAAGCATAGATAAGGAATTACTTTGATTCTCCTGAAGAGACTGAGCCTTTAGAAAGTGAGAGGTGTACAGTTAGTGGCCTGTGCCAGATTTGTACTTAAAAGGGCAGTGCATGTAGCAGAAGCTTTAGTTTATTCTTTAAGATTTTATTCTTTTCTAAGCTGAACAGCCCCATCTTTCTGAGCCTGTCCTCATCGGGAGACGTTCCAGCCCCCTGATGGTCTTTGTGGCCTCCTCTGGACCACCTCCAACAGGACCGTGTCCTTCCTATGCTGGGGTCCCAGAGCTGGGTGTAGAACTGCAGGTGGGGCCTGAGCAGAGGGGCAGAGTCACCTCCCTAGACCTGCTGGCCATGCATCTTCTGGTGCAGCCCGGGATGCATCATAGGATAGGGATCCTGTTGGGACATTTTCCAGGAGACGAGAGCTGCTGAGGGCTCATTCCTGGCTGGCTTGGGCTCCTGTGATGGAAGTGGCCAGCTGATGCCAGACCAGAAGCTGTGCATCAGCCCTTAGGCTCGAGCTCTGCCTGGTCATCTGCACGTGTGGTTTGTAATGTAACAGTGCTCAACTTCCTGACAGTCACTGCATGGAGCTGAGTGCTTAATCGGCCTTTAATGAAGATAGCAGAAATCAGTGTAATGTGCTTGACATAGTGTTACAAAATGTTATTTACTACGTAAAAATATTGATGTTTTTAAGTGTGTATATGACTAATGCAGCTTAGACAGTTTCAAATGTTGTATAAAAGTTATGTTGAAAACAATGCTGAATAGGTCACGTGGCTGCGAAATGCCTGGCTGTGTCACACAGAACGCTAGCTCGGTACACGTGAGAGTGTATGATAGTGGTAACCTGACGACTAAATCGCATGGCCATGACTTCTTTGCACAGGACCAGCGGCAAACAGAAGCAATCCAGGTGTTACAAGCACAGCTCACCAACATGACGCAGCTAGCTTCCAACCTGTCAGCAACTGTGGCAGAATTAAAACGTGAGGTAATTATAATTCAGCAGTATGGCACAAGAAGTCAAAGGAAACGCGTGCATGAACGTATCTCAATTTGCAGAAGCCTAGAGTCTTTAAATGAAGCTTTTAATTTGAGAAGTTCTCTATAATGTTGCTTTCAGCCTGCCTTAGCAGGGGAGGGTAGGAAAGTGAATAGCTAGAGCTGTCATGTGTGCAGGAAGATTGGTAATAACTTCTACTCCAGTCCTACTAGTCCCATGATTGTACTCTGAGCCTAACAATAAAGATACAACTTAGACTAACTTAATGACTCAGCCTTCCTGTAGTGCACTGGAGTTGATACCATTCTGTGAAACAATTCTTAATGAAATTAGAAGACTAACCACTGACTTGGAAATGGCAATAATATGTTTTGTTACACATACAGAATGTTTTACATGTGTCAAAAGGACTGGTAAAGTTCATGCTTCAAGAAATTTTCTGACACTTATTGTGTTACGTAACCAGTTGTATTGCGTGACTTTGTCAGACAACTTCAGTAAAACGGGATGACTTGCGGTGTCCGGCGCTTCTGTTGTCTGCTCAGGTATTAACAGACTCTTGGCACAGGAGTCTCTGTGTGCCAGGAGCGTTCTGGCCACTGCTGGAGCTAGGTTGTAATAACTGAGGAGTGTGTAGAGGGGTCTCTCTGTTAGTTACTGAATGGGAGGCTTACAGGGCTAAGGCACCCTCTTCCTTTCCCTCTGCCTGTTGTGATTTTTTTGAGATGAGGAGAACCATGCCAACAACATTAGGAGCATATTCCCTCAAAAGTTTGTTCTCCAGCCTGGCATTTCAAGCAGTACCTTAAACACAACATTTTTGTTTTGTTCTGATTTTGACGCATGATGCCAAAGACATTTCTTGAACTGTTTTATGACATGTAGTGAGATTCCTTTTTTGATGGCTGGCTGGCTAAGTTCCTGTTCACGAGTGCTGTAGTTTTGACCAGGATTTGACCGTGAGATCATAAGGTATGTTAGAGGAGTATCCTGCAATTTGAACACGTGGCTTTCTCTGGACTCAGCTCTGGTCACCTGAATCTATTAGTCTGAGACATTACAAAATGGGAGGTCATGTTCCTTTTCTAAAATCTATGTAAGACTTCTAAGATTGCTTAGTGGTTTAAGATTTATTTTTTTTTAACAGGAAAAGCATGCAATTAATTTTTTTTAAACACTATCTACAAAATAACCTGAGGTTTCAGCTTCCATATAATTCTAGTAAGCTTCATCTGTCAGTCTTCATAAATTAACATACTTGAAAAATATGCTTCAACTAAGTTGTGAACTGGAAGATGAAACTCACTGAATCAAATGAATGTCATGGTATTTATTCCATGAAGTCTTGCAATGTCAGCTGATGAAAAGTGTCACATAAATTTAAGACAGTATTATGTCCATGTCAGCAGGGAAACAGGAAGTTCCTTTCTCTAGCACACTTTCTTATGGAAAATCTATTACTCTCAGGCTTGAATACTCTTTGCAAGGGGCAGTTGCTTCTTTAAGTTGTGGTAGTACTGTAGCTAGTGAAATCTTGTCCTGTGTTACCAGCTAGTGATTTTCAGCCTTCAGTCCTTGATTGCTGGTAGCCAATAGACTCGGTCAGACCTCTGAAAAATACTTGAATTTGAACAAGTGTTCAGTGAAATTGAAGCAAAGTGACTTGAGAACATGTCAGTTGTGGGATTTTAAGATTTTAGTGTTGAAAACATGCATATAGTATTATGAAATTATTCTTTGTCTTTTGCAACTGTATCATTCTTCCAGGTTTCTGATCGACAGACTTACCTTGTGATTTCTCTCGGCCTCTGCGTTGTTCTGGGCTTGGTGCTTTGTGTGCAGCAGTGCAGAAGCAATTCTCAGTTCTGTGAAGATTACCTCTCAAAAATTCCCAAGAGTAATCACTACCCTAGCCCCAAAAGGTAGTGTATATATATTTGAAATTTGAAGCTTTTAATATTTCCTGAATCTACTGAGACTGGCACGTCTGCTTTAATTCCAAGTCTTTCTGCAAACTCAAAGTTGATAGGAGAGAGCTGTTACTGCTCTGTATTATCGCTCTCTGAGGAGCATTCTGGGACTTCTGCGCTTAACATGCCTTGATAGGTTGTTGCAAAGACAGTACTGTGTCTGTTTGCCAGGCTTTCTTGGGCACCTCAGGGAATAATTCTGTCCTACTAAAAATGTTTCCTTATGAAAAATGCGTATGACAAAGTTCTGAGAAAAACATGTTAAAGTTTTGTGGATTTTGTTTCCTAGGTGTTTTTCCTCCTATGATGATATGAATCTGAAGAGAAGAACTTCTCTCCCACTGGTCAGATCACAGTCTTTTCAGCTAGCTGGTAAAGAAGGTATTATTCATGTGTTGTACATCTGCTCTCTCGTGTTACTCTAATAGTAACACCAATAGAGTGTGTTTTACTGCAAGTGTAAAAAGAAAATGGAATTGCAGGTTAATATCAAAGCACCATGGATTATAGTAGTTCACATACACGTTCTGTGTATGGTGTTGGTTTGTGAATGTTACCAGACACTTGCAGAACTGTGCTAAATTATGCTAAATACTAAGTGTAGTATTTGCTATCATTTATACTCGACAGGTGTTTTCTTGGGGTTAGTACCAATCCATGCAGGCATTCAGGTCTGCAACGCTATGAAGCTTAAGGAAAGTGGCTTTTTTTGGTGTTTTTGGTTGGAGTTGTTTGGGTGGTTTTTGTTGTGTTGTTTTTTCTGCTGGACGTGGGAAATCTGAGTGCCCTACTTCTCAGAAGTCTGTTAGCGTGTCTTTGAAACTTGGCAGGTACTTACAGTCCAAATTTATCAACTATAGTAGGAAAATCTAGACTATTTATCTTGGCTTGGGTTTGAGGAATGATCTGTTCTTTTCAGTATTTGTTACTCTTAGGACAACTGAATTTTTATTTATTTTTTTTTAGGCCATCATCATGCCAAGACCAAAAGTGTTGTAGGTTATATTAACTACCAAGTATGCAGATGATACTGCTTTTCTGGGTGCAGCCAAATTGCTTCACAGTTTGGTTTGTTTTTTTTACTGTGAATAAAACTCCATGAAAAGTCATGAATTAGGAGCATGTGCAATAGAGACTAGCTAAGGTGCGAGGGTTTTTTAAAGAAAAAGATAATTTTGCAAAACCACGCTTCTTCCAAATTCCCTCCTGCTTTGACTTTGAAGAATGACTTGCAAAGCCCTGACAGAGGAATGCCAGACTGATCTGATGTCGGTCTAAACATCTGTATCCTTGATAGGTACACGTGCTTCTAGTATCTGTCCTGTCACGGACAGGCCGCACGTTAAACGCTATCATGTTCATAACCACTCATTTTTGTAGAAGGTAACGTTTGCTGACTATTGTTCCTTTTCCTCAGAGGATGTTCTCTGCACCTCTCCTGTGTTCTAATCTATGAGGAGGACAAGTGTTCTCAAGTGTGTCTCACTGACAGCTGCCGTGGCAGCACAGAAGTCCTCTGTGTTGACTTCACTTTCAGCATTCAAGGGTTGTACCTCCTTTAACCTAGAATGGGAGCAAAAATGCCTTGTGCTAAGTGGAATATTTTGTCTTGCTATTATTTATTTAGAAAACGATGACACTGCTCTAGAGCTGGCAGTGTCAGGACTGCTAAATTCATGTTCCCTCCCTTACAGTGGATCCAGAGGACCTGTACATTGTAGAACCCCTGAAGTTTTCCCCAGAGAAGAAGGTACGCTGGCTGCGGGGACGGGCAGGCGGAGCTGAGCCTGTCTCTGCTGGCAGGTGGCGCATGTCTCAGCTTTCTCCCCTGTGCTGCTTCCCAGGCTTGGTTTTTATGCTCTGCTTGCCTTCCAGAACCTAACTGTTTCTCTTTTCACTTGTGGTTTCAGAAAAAGCGTTGCAAATACAAAAGTGAAAAAATAGAGACTATTAAGCCAGCAACAGAGCCTCTGCATCCAATAGCCAACGGGGAAATTAAAGGAAGGAAGCCGTTTACGAATCAGAGGGACTTCTCTAATATCGGGGAAGTTTATCACTCTTCGTATAAGGGTCCTCCATCAGAAGGAAGCTCTGAAACGTCATCGCAGTCTGAGGAGTCCTATTTTTGTGGCATTTCAGCGTGTACGAGTCTGTGCAATGGACAGACCCAAAAGACAAAAACTGAGAAGAGGGCTGTAAAACGAAGACGGTCTAAAGTTTCAGACCAAGGGAAGCTCATAAAAACTCTGATACAGACTAAGTCAGGGTCAATGCCGAGCCTGCATGACATAATCAAAGGAAACAAAGATATAACAGTGGGAACACTTGGTGTCACGACAGTTTCTGGACACATCTAAAACTAGCTTGTCAGAACATGAGAGTGTTTGTTCGTTTGAGAACAGTCTGTGGTATTCTGTGGGAGGATAGTGGGAGACGAAGAGCTCAAGTAATTGGAAAGTATTCAGAAATTTGGTTTCTGCCTTTTTAAATAGATGGGATTGTGTCAATCTTGGCTATAAGCTGCAGCTTTACAAGGCTGATAATTTCCTATGAGAACAGCTTGGGGGGAGGGCGGGAAGGGTTCATTTTATAAAGGTTTTTTTTCACAGTTCCTGGGGCAGAGATTTTTTGAAACCCAGTTTGTTGGGTGGAATTAGGGATAAAAGCCTAATCCTCTTCCTTTAGCTTTGTTCCTATTTCTTGCACCTTCCCATATTTATGTGCCTTTTGTCTATTTATAACGCCACTGGAAGAGGGGAGATACAATTGTTTGTCATTTGATTTATTTTGTAATTTCTCTAGCTTTTTTTGAAGATGCAACACTACAGTGCTGTAAAGGGACACGTGTTGGCCTTCAGCTGGACTCAGTGATGTGGACTGGATACTGTAAAAATGCTAAGAGATGGACTTGCCTGACTAGAGTCTGGTTTTGCAAACTCAGTTGGGGGAAACAGCTCACTAGGGATGGTAGTGGTGTTTATTTCCACATTCAGTTACAAATTGAAACTGTAGTCTGATGTGCTGAATGAATGGCAGCGGCTCTTCAGTGTTTGCTGCGTCTGATGGGATCTTGGGCTGACGAATGCTTTTGTTGGCTAAACAGCCTGCTCTAGTCCCCTGAAGGAAGGAAACGGGGAGTACTCGCTGCTTCTGTGCTCGACGTTCAGCAAGGGTGCGCGGGTGCAGCGGGACCGTTCTCTGAGCCAGCTCTGGATGCCTGGAGTTTGCAAAGCCTCGAAGTCTCACCAGTCAGGCTGGTTCCAAGTGGGTATTTCCATAACGTTTGCTTTTGTATTGGCTAACAAATGTGCAGTGCTTGTATGGTTGGTATTTTCATATCCAAGTGTTTTGTTGTTGTTTGATTATTTTTTTTTAATTATTTTGACTGTGATTGTATATTTGGATACTATAGGATGTGTGATTGCTAAAATGTTGAGTGTGTATCTGAGTGAGTGGAACAAAAGGTTATTCCTTTTGGGAGGTGTTACAGGTTCACATTGTAAAAAAAATGAGTTAACTTATTGAGCACTTTTAGTGGTACCCTTTTTAACAGACCTAATGCCTTTCCTGGGTATTGTATGTAATGTGACTTATTTAAAGCCTTTGGTTTTTTTGCTGCTTTCTTGTTAGTTTATGAATACTTTAAAGTGATGTACTTTTGGAGTTGATCTGCACAATTAGCCAGTCGGAGCACATGAACCAGGCATATTGAACATGAATTCAGGAGGGTTTCAAACCTGGGTGAGGAAGAAATGTACCACCTGAGTGCAGCATACAATGTTGTGGAACAAGAGTATGTAACTACAGAGCTGTAGTGCCATTAGAAACTGTGAATTTCCAAATAAATCTGAACACTTTGTCTTTAATTTTCTGGCATTTTTCCTTTGAAGCTGAAACTTGTGGCTTGAATTCTTTGAGAAGGACTAGCCTTTAAATTTCAGTCCAGAACTAGGACTGGGGTCCTTCGGACCATAACAAGGAGGTCATAAACTTATTTGTCAGCCTGGATGTGTGCATTTGTTTTAAAATAAGGGGGAGTGAGGGAGGAAAGCTGAAAACTGAGTGATGCCATGTGTAAAAGTTCAGGAATTGTGGCCATATAAAACTTCTCTAGAAGTTTCCAGCAGGTGTCAGTTCTCGTCTTGACTGAGGGATCCTTGGAAGTGGTAGCTTTCTGTGAGAATGACTGCATGAAGTTACGTCTTGGTACTCACAGCTAAGCCTTGTGATGGATATAAAAGGCCATTAAAATAAAACAGTCATTTATTGTCTCAAACTGGGGCTTTTCAGCTTGAAGTTTGACACTTACTGGTCCCTTCCTTCTGCCTTATTTCTAGCAGGTGTAGCAGCTCTGTGTGCAGCCGAATGCTCAGTTCAGCGGCTCTCCAGCATCTACTGCTCTTGTCAGACCTCCCCAGCACTAATTCCTCGCTTGAGCGTATCAAGACTGCTTCATCGTAGCACTATGATTTAAAAAGCAATTGAATATGGAGTTGGCTGTGGGGTGTGTATGTTTTGGGGTGTGGGTTTGGTGGCTTTTTTATGATTTAGAGTTCTTTATTTTGTCTTGCTACATCACCTGTAGGAATCTGCTTTCCTTTACTACCCTGGCAGTCACTGAGCTGTTCTTCTTGTCAGTAAGAATTGGCTGAAGCTGGACATGACTGGATTATTAAAGCAGCTGTCTGCACTCTCTGACTGTAAACCAAAGACCGACAGACCTAGAATACCATCTCTAATGAGAGTTTATTTTTTGTTTGTTCTAGCTGGCCTATAAACATTAGGTGAAAGCAGTTTGATTGTGAAAGTGAAGTTAAACCAAAGCTGGTGGTGACGACGTGTATTAACTCTACGGTGTGAGCATGGAGCTCTGGACCAAGGAGGGTTGCCTTTCCTAGGAGCAGTGGTTCCATGAATGGCCAGAAGCTTTCCTCCTCATCCTTTCCTGTTTTGTTGGAATGGATAACTTCTTTTTTTGTCCTGTGCACATTTGCCTCCTAGACGCTTACCCCACAGCACTGGTGAGCAATCCTTGAAGATGACTTGGAAATTACAGTTGAGGAATTTGCAGCACTCCTCAGTGCTTCTTCATGGAAGGAGAACGTATTGTGTTTGTTTCAAAGCATTTATATATACATCCCCATTTTCGCTTGGGAAGACAATGCTTAACTTTGGACTGAAATCCCTTTTTGCTGGTGCTCTTATGCTGATACAGTCTGGTTTATGCCTTAAATGTTGATAAGTCTGAAGAGGTGGTGCGTGTTTAAATTCCAAGCACGTGTTCAAATTTCCAAGTTAAAAATTTTGGATGTGAAACTAAATGCCTTCCAAAACAGTCCTTTAATATACACTGCTCTCTGTATATTTTAAAAAATTTGGCATGGCTTGGGTTTAAGGAGTTGCTGCATTCTGTGGGAAGAATACCAGCGATGAAGCTTGTCAAGCGGTGAACGCACGGGAAACACGCCTTGGGAGTAATGCGCATCCTAAATGGACAGAGCAGAGCTCTGTGGTGAGAGTGTGGCTTGAGGCCATGTCTTGCAGTTCATACTGGAGATATGGTAGATAACATGGGCAGAAAATCCTCATGTGCAGGCTCCTATGTTTCAGTACTGTTTGGAGAACAATTCACAGTGTTCCTGCTTCTGAAAGTACCTTAAAATCAATGCAAAGAGTGATGATGTGGGCTTTGTAGGTTCACTTGCCTGAAAACTACTTTTTGTTCCTAAGAAGTGCTGCCTCGGAACTCTGAGTCAGCAGGAGCTTGTGTGAATTCAGCTGGTGCGATGGAGAGCAAGTGGCATCGTGCACAGCGTGTGGTTTTCTCGTGTCTTAAGTACCTGGCTAACAGAAACTCTTAAGGCACGGTGAAAAATGTTGGCCTAGTTTTTTGTGCTGGGTTGGTGGAGGTGGCTGTTAGCAGCGGTGACTCCTGTGAATACAGCACATCTGTACGTGTCAGGCGAGGAGTGGCATCCCTGTTCTCCTGAGCACCTTACCGAACCGTTTAAGCTGTGTCTAGGTCTGAACATGCAAATCAAAGCCATAGGTTGTGCTTCAGCCGCTGACACAGCCAGCACCTATGGAGCTGATGGTGCTGCTGCAAACTGGAGAGAGTTTGTTTTGGCAAGAGACTGGAGATTTGAACCGCAGCTTCCTCTGCTGCTGCCTTGTTGCTTTTAATTGTTTGTAACCCCTTTTTTTTTTTTTTTTAGAAAAAGTTCTTAATGTCAAGATCTTACTGCCTTTCATGTGGGCTCTTGAGTCATTTTTTACTTCCAGTTTTATTAATGTCACGCTGACTTTAGCTTTCAAAACCTGATTCTTTGGTGAAATCGAGTCCCTCTTAAATTGATCGTAATCTTTATACAAGGATAATAGCTTCTAATGAAGAGGGTTTATAAATCTTGACAAATCTGTCCGGTGGCGTGGATACTGAAAGGGAGGGCCCAGTTTGTCTTGCAATGCTGCGTAATAAGATTGGTGTAAAATGCCAAGAAGTGTGTGTGGAGCAGTGAGGACTGTGTCCTTGTGGTCCTTGGGCAGGTCCTGAGCCCAAGGTCAACAAACACTTACGCAACACGAAGGTTTCTGTGAGAGGGTGGGCAGCCATACCCATAGGCATCGTACAAGTGAATTACCAGCTGAGTTTGCCAAAAGAAGGTATTTGAGTTGTCGTGTACGTTAAGCATCAGTATTTGTAAATCCAGTATTTGTAAAGTATGCAAACTTTACCAGCTGTGTGGTGTTGGCAAGTAGAGAACTCAAGCGTGAGTTTTCTTTGTGTGGCTTCTGCTTTTGCCAAGTTGCAGTGTGAGATGAAACAAGATGGAACAGCTTAGCTTGATTTGTTCGCTTGATTAGGTACAAACATGTTCCACCTCCTTTGGAACAATTAAAGTGTAGAGAGCCCTGACCACAAAGTGCTGTGGGTTGGCTGTCAAGCAGCGCGTGTCTCATCTCCTGGAAACCCTGAGTGTCAAACAGCACCAGGTACTGCTGAAGACATCACTGGGGTTTGTAACAGCTTGAGAAGAATTAAGTGTTCCCAGAGCTTGAGGTAAAGTGTGTTAGCTTAGGAAAGGATAGCGAAACTCGTCAATCTTTCTTACATATCCCTTCTCTAAGAATAGTAATTTTAAAAGAAGTTATCAAGGAGCTTTTCTGCTGTCTTACTGCTCTCTCTCACGTTGGAGACATGGCCTGGGAGCTGCAGCAGGTCTTGTCTGTGCTGCTTTTCATTAGAGTCAATAATTAAGGGCAGATTAGAGGTATGGCTTTTGGTAGGGAGAGGAGATGAAATTAACTCTATGCTTTGTGGACCTAGAAATGGAAAAGAAATGTTTTCCACCTGAAGGCTTGGGGGTTTTTTTCCTTGTTAGATGTGGTGACTAGGGCCTACATCCAGCTGTTGGGCCCTCTGAACTCATAGCAAACAAAAATCCTTGTCTCTGACTTTTTTTTTTTTTGCATTAAAATAGCTTGAAGCAGCAAGTGAATGTTTTCTGTTAGTCGTAATTTGACGTGATTACTGCTGAAATGTCAAGGTTGTATATATTGCCTGTGAAAATCTCTTGTAGCTCAAAGTTAAATCCCAGGAGAATCATCTGATGAAAGTCCCTTGGGGTTTTGGGAAGTCAGCTGTTGTGTGTCACTGGTGTCAGGGTGCTTGTGTAATGAGGTGGACACATCTGGTGTTGGGCACTCTGTATGCCAGACTGACACCAGAGGGCCTGAATTTACCGAGTGACACCACTGAGGTGTTATCCTGATGGAACTCAGTAAGGATCTCAACGTAGATCTCACATGGGGGAAGGTTGTTACTGGGTTTGTTGGGTTGAGGTTTTTTTTTATGGGCTAAGAAAGGCTGCTCCCAAGAAGGAAAAAAATTGTCACATACTAGCTAGGCCATGTTGGCCAGCAGAACCAGCTGCCATTTTCGAAGGCCAAGGTTGGGTTTGTGCTGGCAGCCTGAGGCGAGGATCTTGCTGAAGGGCTTGTGAAGGCAGTTCTTGCCCATCGCCGGGGAGGACAGGAAATCGACGTGTGCGTGTTCACCGTGGTCTTCCTCACAATCTCGGAGCGGCCACAACGCCCTGTTCCATTTCCTCCCATGACTGAGCTATTTTATGTTATGAAATGACCAGCTTCTCTCTTTCTCAGATGTTCAAGCAATAGATCCCATTACCTCATAACCGCTATACCTCATTTCCTTGCTCTTATTACAGGCACAAAAATAATAAAATCTTACTCTACTGCTTTCAATTCTTCTTTTTCTCAATTGCTTCCACTCCTTCCCTGTATGGATTCTCTTCTGCGGAACCCAGGGCTTCTTGTTGGCATCACGGTGAAGGAGAGCACCTTGCTCGCTGGAAGAGGGACACATTAAGCATTGCAGTGCTAGGCCGGAGCTGTTATTCATGGGTGGCCCCATGACAGGGACAGAACCAGGGGGAATGATTTCAAGTTGCAACAGGGCAAGTTTAGGCTGGACATTAGGAAGAAATTCTTCACAGAAAGAGTGGTCAGACGCTGGAACAGACTGCCTAGGGAGGTGGTTTGAGTCACCATCCCTGGATGTGTTCAAGTGTCATTTAGATGGAGTGTTGGGTGACGTGGTTTAGGGGTGACCTTGTAGTGTAGGGTCAATGGTTGGACTTGATGATCCCAAGGGTCTTTTCCAACCTGAATTGTTCTATGGTTCTATGATTTTGAAACCTGCTCTTGAGTGTGAATATGTGAATTGTCTCCCTCATGAGCTGCTGGCACCAAAACATGGTTTTACGTGTGCTGTAAATACTTGTAGCAGAGAGAGCAGTTGTTGAGGAAATGAGAATCATCACCCTCGTCTGGGAAACTGAACTGTTAAGAAAAACGTGCAATAAAGAAAGGACACTGAGATGTTAGTGCTAACTGGAGAAGCTGGGTGAGTTCTGATGTCTTCCGTGCCTCTTGAAGGCTTCAGTAGATGGAGACCCCACTGCCTCTGGAGACAGTTCTCACTAGCACCCACTTCAGCGTTCAGTGAAAAATCCATGTCTGGCTTGTGCAAACTCTTTTATCCTTGGCTTTCGGTTAGTGGCTCTCTGAGAAGGTTATTTTCTGTGAAACTGAAGAGTCCTCTGCTGCTTTCTCACACACTGTCCATTCTTCCCTGCCAAATGTTCTTGAATGGACCAAGCTGAATGCCTTTGTGGTCCAGCAATTGTTGCAACTTCTTCCTGAGCCCCTCTGAAGCTGAACGTGAGCTTGCAGTGTGGGTTCTGGGACTGTCTGTAGCTCTCTGTGAGCTCATACTTATGGAAACCCCTGGGATTCCCATGCTGGAAGTTCATGTCCAGCTAGGTAGCCTCTCTTATCAATTTCAGAACTATATTTTCTTTCTGGGATGTTATTTTCTGTCAAGAGTTTTGATCTTTAGTCTT
>NW_009721794.1:27913-40485 GCF_000703405.1 Apaloderma vittatum | reverse complement strand
CGGCCGGGAAGGCTTCTTGCTTTCCCCGCTCTTGAAACGTGGGACAGGCTGCTGGTTTAGTACTTCTGTACTGTAAAATCTTGCGTGCTAACCCCTCAAACTGCTACCTACCGGTTATGTAGCTTGTTTCTAATACAACTGAAGGTGAGAAGGAAAGCAGTCAGCTTGCTTTTGCATTCTGTGTGCTTAGTTCCCAGCTTTTTCCCTTAAAAACCCTCATGCATTATCACACTGCTCTTAGGTCTGGCTTGCAAATATTTTAGGGTGGGGGGAAGAGTCGAAATCTCAGTTGTTTCCATCGTGGAGGGGGGATGAGAAAGCCTACTACTCTGAAAATATTTCTTGTTGTGTTAGGTAACCTCTTCTGAAACTAGATCAGCTACTTGACAGGTCCTGCCTGCCCCGACAGCATTTTAGCTGTCAGAACACTTACTTTTTTTTCCCCCTTTCATTCTCATGTCTCTCCTAAGGTATGTTTATTTAGTAACACAGATTAATTTCACTTCTATTTCTCTGCTATAAATATTATAGTGCTGCATTATTCAGAGATTGCTACCCCCTTTTGATTTCTTTTTCTTCCTGTATATTTCTTGCATTTAAGACATCTTGTTGAGCGAAGAGGTAGATCTCTCGTGGCATCTTCATTCCTTCTCCCACTTGGATGCATAACCCCTTCCTGTGTTAAATATTTTATGTATATGAACAATTAGTTGTACTCTGTAAGGCTTTCCCATCTGGAACAGCCAGGCTGTTTCACAACCAATTAAATCAGATTGAAACTGTACTGATTTTTGAACACCGTGTAGTTTTGAAATATATAAACAACTTCCTCCAGAGCCTTGTAAATCCCAAGAATGCAGCTTTCGGCATGTTTATCTACATTCTTTCTTCAACCTCATAGTATGGAGGTATGTTTTGTACCAGTGGTCTTTGTAAATCCTTGGTGCCCTATGCCAAAATTAGAATATGACTGTTTTCCTGGCCTGGTTTTGGTTCTCATAATTGCTTCTACTTTCTCAGACTTTTCTTGCAGTCGAAAGTGGAAATGATATTCATCATATTCTGCTCTTAGCTGCTATTGTTTGGGCACTTCTGCATTTCCTGTTATAACTTCCTAACCACTTTAGGGTTTTCACTGCCCTTTTAGCCTCTTGTTAGATGGCTGGAGTGGGTTATTTTTCCATCCTTCTGTCAGAATTTAGTTGAACTTGTGTGTGTTCCTTCTTTGTGACAAAGTTCTGGTTTCTTAACCAAAACTTTTGGTCTCCTTTCAGATGATGATCCTTCCTAGGCTGCCAAGGGCAGTCCCCTTCTGAGTCCTTAAGAAGGCTTTGCTCCTGCGAGCCTGCCGCACTTGCCATTCTGATGGATCCTTGTCGGCTTCAGCAGCAGGACTTGATTCTTTCAGTTTTAAGTGGAATTGTTTCAACCAATCTGTTGTAAACTGGTGGTAGGTTCCTTCTATGTGGACTGACAACTTGATGTCTGGGTTACCTCTTTAAAAGAAAGCTCATCTTGCTAAATCGCGTTTATGAGTAGTATAAGGGTGTAACTTGCTGCATGAAACCCTGTTGTTTCTGAGCAAAGATTATCTGGTAACTGCGGTTCCAGCTTGTGAGCAAGGAAGAAGCATGTCGGTGTGCAGGCATATGGGTATGTCTAATTCTGTTTCCAGGTCACTAAGAATTTTTAGGACAGAAATGGCTTCTCTTTTAAATTGCTTGATGTCTTTTTGCCTTAGAGATAAACTTGTCAAACAAGGAGAAAGGGTGAAATTGATGTCCTCAAACTGAATTTTTGCATTAAGTATGCCCTATAAACAGTTATAATTGGCTCGTACGGGTTCAGGGGAATAGCTGATCTGAATCACTCTGAAATTGGATGGCTTTTATTTATAGGTCCTTATCATGTTCTCATTGCCATAGAGCATCTCATGAGCATTCATTTCAGGGTAGTTCATGCAAAGTGTTGATTATACATTTACAGCCCTCTGGTCGCTTGATGACTTGTAAAATTCCCTTAATTGTCTGTCCACAGTTCTGCTATCCATTTCTTTCGGCCTTTGGTTATGCAGAGAAATCAGACTGCAGTCTTCCCTTGTGTACAGCAGAGCAGAGGTCTTCTGACATGTCACGTTAGCAAAAAATGGTACAAGGCAGGACTGTTCTACAGCGAAATGTAAAGATACCGTGAGGCAGAGAGGGGCTCCTTAGTGCTGATCAAGGCCTTTGTTTTTCTTGTAACGAAAGCAGGGAGAGAAAACCACCATGTTCACCAGTGCCACTGGGCCGTGCCGCAAGCGCGATTTGCAAAATCCAGCCTGTTGCTTTTTCTTTCCATAACCTGGATTCTTTGACCCAGCTTCCCAATCTCTGTGCCATATTTCTTGTTTTGCAGGGCAGTATCTTGTCAAGTGGTAGGGCCTTCCCATCCTTCCCTTCTAGCATCTTCATTCATTCTTTTCAAATGAAAGTATATTTTCTTTGAGTTCTTTCTTGATGACTGTAAGATAGTGAAGAGAAAGAAATCAGTGCTCTAGCCTTTGCTTTTGGGGTTTAAATTAAAAAAAAAATAAGTTGGTCACGATTGTTAACCGAAATATAACACTTTAAATGGGAGTAAGCTGTTTTGCTTGGGCTATTAGTGTGCCTGCGCTGTTGTTTAAGGCAGTTGTTAATACTGTCCGTGTTTATGTACCAGTTTTAAGTTACTTTTGCCGCTTGTATCTCTAAGCAGTGGAGGGGCTCTCAGCCTCCTGTTGGTGCTCAGCTGCAGATCTCACACACTGTCTGATGAACGCAGAACATCTCTGCTGCTCGCCCCGCAGCAAAGTGTGGGCACGGCGGCCGCGTTGTCAGGTCTAGGGACAAGCTACAGGAAGCAGAGAAGAACTGGTAAAAGAATCCTTTGTAAGCCTTGTTACCTGAGGCACTGGAAGCTGTTGGAAGAACTTGAGGCACTAACTAGGCTGCCATCGACTCTGTGTCACCGTGATGGTGGGAGCAGTGGAAATGCTCTAATGCTCCTTGTAGCTTTCCAAAAAGGTTTTGATAATTGTCTATTGAAACTTGCTGTTTAAAATTATTTTTATGCACAGTTCTACCCAAAAAAGTCTGTTATTTCTTTTAAGTGCTGTTTTTCCTTTGTCTATTACATCTTTTCCCCGAGAAGTGAGGAAGCTGGGCAGGCAATCTGGCCCTGGCTGTTCTCGCAGTTCACTTGTCTTCCCTACCCTCAGGGAGACAATATGCTTTTATTGGGAAGGGAGCGACTGACCCAGAAAGATATGCTGCGTATATTGTTATAAATGCACAGTTTAAAAAAAATGCAAAAAAACCCCAACAAAAAATGCAGAGGTTTAAAGCAAATGAGAACGTAAGCTCTTGACTTCCCCTCCTTAATCCCAGGAGAACGGCCCGAGCAGGAAGCAGAGACCTGCCAATATGTTTGAGAGTCTCTGTCGTGTTTTACTTGAGAGCTCCTTGCTGGTGGAACATACAGGAAATATTTTACCACTTATTTATGGAGAAGCTAAATATAACATTTCTCTGCCCCTGGTCCTGCGATTACTATTAAACTATGAGTGAGTTTACGTAATCGTTGATAAGTCTTGAGTACAACTTCTTTTTTCCGTTATTTATTTGTTTTTTAAATTAGTTAAAATCTTGAGAGCTGCTGCTCGGTTTTGGAGGCGACTGCAATATAGGTAGGGGAAAAGAAGCTTCTTTTGAAATACTTAGTAGACTTAGAAATGCCTAGTATTTAAAAATGCTATAAATGGTAATTTGTTGCTTTTCCTCAGCTGCTGTTTTTCAGGTATAGCCATAGCTCATTCTGAACACTTCAGTTTTCAGAGGCAATGGATCAGAAGAATGTGCTGATTACTGCTTTAGGCAAGTTTCTCATAGTGCCTTACGGATGCATCAGTTTCCTGTGTTGCCAGCTGCCAGTTTGGGAGATAAACCCAACCTCTTCTAGTGAGGTGACTTCTAACTTCGCATCTTTCAAAATTCCGCTTCTGTTGAGAGCTCTGCGTGGGAGACAGGAGGCCTCTCCCTCTGGTTGGGTGTGATGCTGTGTTGTTAACAGCATCATCGTTTCTTTATCCCACTGAATAACATGCTTTTGTGACGTTTTAGATAACGTAACTGTACAGCTTCTTGTCTTCTTTCAAAATATGAAGTTATATTGAAACAAACTGAATGAAATAACACACTGAAGTTGTCATCTCCTGAGTTCCCCTGGTATGTGACGTCTTGTGTTTTGAAACCGAGCTTGTAATCTGAAAATGCAGATAGCCTGTGATGCTGTAATGGGTCATTATGTGACCAATATTGATTCTGGCTGTTCAAGAAATGAAAGAAGGTTGAAAAGGGCAGGGTACTATAGTATCTACGGTTACTCTGAGAGTCAGTGAACATTTACTTAAGTGGAGAATGCTTCTTTGAGTGGAGACTGCCATTCAACGAGCAGTCTGCTGGAAATATTTTAGTGTAAGAGGGCTACCTTCATGCAGGGGTAATGCCTGAAGATTTCCAGGTACTGGAAAAAAATCCTCCAAGATCTATAGCTGCAGCTACTCTGTCTTGGGAAATAAAAAAAAAAAAAAAAAGAAAGAAAGAAAATAGCCTTAGGGCAGTTTAGCTCAGTGTAGCTGCTCCCTGATCACAGCCTGCAGCTCAAGGTTTCATTCTTCAGTCACAACAAACCACATCCTCCCAGTATCACGGTGCAACTCTGCTGAAGCGGGAAGGCTGCTCTGTAGACTGGCTCTCTCCAGCATCTGTAGGCTGGAAGCTCTTGCTCCTTGCAAGATTTCAAAATTCTCTCGTACTTTTAGGTTTCAAGTGACATGAAGCTTTTACTGGCCAATGCCATTAGCAAGAAGTACGTACTGAGCTGCTGGTTGTCTCTGACTGACACTTCCTCTATGTAAACAGGCTTTGCAATGTAAGAGCACTGGGCTTGTCAACT
This sequence comes from Apaloderma vittatum, assembly GCF_000703405.1. Taxonomy (NCBI): domain Eukaryota; kingdom Metazoa; phylum Chordata; class Aves; order Trogoniformes; family Trogonidae; genus Apaloderma; species Apaloderma vittatum. The sequence continues at coordinate 35,511 of NW_009721794.1, read as the reverse complement.
GCTCGCTCCAAGTCTTCAAGTTGTTTAGTTTAGTCTCTGAATTTAAGACAAGTCTCTTCTCTGGGCCATCAGTTTTCCTGAGCATCCTTTTAATTTGTTTATTAGATAGTGACAGTGAAGCTTGTATCTGTTGCATAAAGGTTGGAGAGGATCTTGGAAGCAAGAGAAAGAAACTGGTGATACCTACTGGAAGCAGTCAGTGATTTAAACAAGACAGACAGGATTTCCTACCTTTTGGCTGGAAACTATTCCTCCAGAGTGCTCTGTTTAAGGGGATAAAAAAATTATGAAGACTAAAACCCATTTTTGCATTTCTGAGTTGACTGTTTGATTGGATCACTGTCAACCCACTGCAAAATGTCTTATTGCAGCAGTATGATACTGCAGCGTGTGTGTTTGTGTGTTTTAGTTAGCATTTGGGCAGGCTTCTGTGTCCGCAGTTTCGAATGTGCCGGTAGCTTTTTGCCCAAATAGAATTGCTCTGAACATGCATCTTATCAGTGCAGCTCACTGCAGGCATGAAACGTTGCTGTGAGATGAGTCACACAGTTGAACAGCTTGTTGCTTCCATGGTGAGACGCACCCTTGCTGCGTATGCCAGCAATCATGAAACTCCTGTCAGATCCCCTGTGACGGGAACCGCTCGTGGCCTTGGTAAATGAGATGCCTGTGGCACTCGCTGAAATGTTTTGCTTGTGGTTGCTCGCTGCTTTGGGGTATGCTGGCCCTCCTCCTCCTCAGGAACCTCCTCGGCTGAGGCTTCATGGAAATAATGAAGTCACTGCAGCTGTGTGGGCTGTCTCAAGGTGAAATTAGTGGGGAACTTAAGGCCACTGTGTAAACTTCTTGTATGTAAGTAATCACAGGCATTAGAATGTTCATCTGACCAGTTCTGAAAGAACTGTTTTATCACAGATCATACCTTCCCTGTACTAAGCTCATTCCAGAGCTCAGGACGTCGCTTGGATGCTTGAGCTTTCCACTGTGCTGCCAACAGAGCAGCACAGCACATCTCTGGGAAATAAATTCCACGGATGTCATCTGGGGAGTTGTGCGGGTCTGGGAGCTGTGATTCTGGGCTCCTTGCTTACCCCCTGCCCGCAGCCCGGTGAGGTGAGCCACGAGCAGTTCTGAGGTGAGATAAAGCAGGATCTGAAAGGCCGAACACCATAAGCTGGGTACAGTGGGGCCACTGAGCCACACGTTTTCCCGGCTCACTAGACTTTAACACACTTGCTGCAGCGGCTCGTATACGATGCTCTCTCCTTAGGAGACAATCTGCAGGAAACAATCTGTTAGTTTGCCTGTGACCAGCTTTGCTGTTGTGTGAGTGGGGATGTCCCAAAGGGAATTTGGAGCAGGTTCCCAATTGAAGAGTTTGTTCTCAGAACCGACAAGAAGGGATAGGAAGTAGCTGGAGAAGAATGGCACCCCAAGGGTCTTGTTGAGGGACACTGCATTCATTTGTTAGGTCTTGAGGCCTCCTTAGCAGAAAGGCAAAAGCTGTGAGCGAGGCACATCTGGCTGCGACTTTTAACTGGATTAAATACCTGAGAAGGGGATTTTGATGTGGAAGGCTGGTCCTGTCACAGGGCACTGTGGTTGCCCATTTACTCTCACTGGCTGCTACCATGTCCCTTCTGTTTTGATGTACTGAATTATCACATTTTAAATTACAGCAACAACTTTTAAGACTTGTTCAACTGGCTTGGTTTAGCTTCAACAGCAAACATCTGAGAAATGTGTATATTAGGATTCTTAAGAGAAAAAAAAAACACCAACAAACCAAAACACTTTATGCTTTTCATCTTTACCTTTTAGCGTGATGATGAGAGGGAGGGATAGGGCATGTAAAATGCTTTGCTTTCCAGAGAGCTTTGTTGGTACTTAGAGGTAGTCTGAGTTTCCTGCATGATGCAGGACCAACCCTTTGGCTTCATACCTGAAGCTGGAGTTTCCCACGAATCTCTGAAGCTTCCGAATGTTTGAGAGCCCCGAGTGCCACGTTCTAGGCATTTGAAAACAAAAGCCCTTAACCTTCCGTTTCAGCGGAAAGCCGGTGGGCTGCTTACCTGCTCCCGGAAAACAATTTTGCAAGGTCTTGTTCAGCCAGGAAAGGGCCAGTCCTTAGCAAACTGCAAGTAAAAAGACAACTTTTTCTGTAAATAAGTGTCAGCACTTCAGGGCAGAGAGTCAGCAGTTGTCTGTGGGACGGCCTGTTTTTTGTACGGTAGTAGGTGTCTTTTCGAGCCTGCTATTTCTTTGTGTTAGTCCTGAGTTCTGGAGCATCTTCTGTAGGAAACAAGGTGTCACGCTGAAAATTTAGCTCATGAGTAGCTGTGGCGCAAGCAGGAAAGTGACTCAGCTCTGACCTACAGACAGGAGCTAAACCTAGTTGCAAGAGGAAATGCTAAGCGGCAAGATAAAGGTGTTCCTGGGCTAAGGATTGATTCTGTTGGGGTCGTTCTTTGTTTTTGTTGTTGTCCTTTTTATTTGTTTTTGTTTTCCTTTCCACAGTCCTTCTCAACAGCGCAAAACAAAGACAAATAGCTCTGGGCATGTTCTTCAGGTGATGCTGTAACCACTGTATTTAAATACAGGCGCTTCAAAATGTGGCACAAAGCAGTTAACGAGCTGCCATAACGAGCTGCCTTCCTGGGTGAAGTGTAAACCTTGAAATGACAGCCTTCTCCTTTGCCTCTGGAAATTGCAGAATGGTTGACAAAGACTTAATTCACTTTCTGAACAAGTGTTTTTCTGATGTAACATCGAGTGAGTTTCGTTACTGGGAGTTTCCTGTTTTTGTTTGCAGCCGAGGTGTGCTTATGTGGGGTAGCAAGCTTGTGACTTCGAAAAGTGAAGTGAAACGGGACAGCTGAGGCCTTTTTGTTCTTGTGGCATTTCTTCTTTCTTGGTAGTATTTCGGTTGTGCAACAGTTAATAACGTGCAAGCCTGAATTTCAGTGCACAAGTGAAGCTCCAGACAGCAGCTACCCCTGTAGTGTGGGTCGAGTCTAATGTTGCAGAAACTTGTGAGTACAGTTGCACACGGAAATCAAATATTGAAATGTTATCTCTTGCTTTTTGTGTCAGCCTGCCGCCGAGTCCCTCCGCACTTTGCTGGGTGACGGCTGGGGGTGACTGCTGCTGTGAATTGTCCTGTGCAGCTTCTGCTCTGCTCCCGAATCTTAAATAAAAGAGGTTGTCAGGGCCAAACAATGTGAACACAGCGTGTTTTCAGATATCTTCCCAAAAGTTCGGCATAGTTACATAAACTTTAAGGCAAGGGAGGTGTTATCAGTTAACGTTTGCAGTGTGGCTGGAACAGCGTTTGCATAGTCTCGGTGTGTGAAATGAATATTTTTCACATATATTTTACAGATTCCCGATCTTAGCTTGTGCTTCATGCTGCAAAGATAACAACTTCTGCAACCCACACTTGTGGTCTTTGAAGTGGAATTTTTCTCTTTTGTACATATACCAGAAACTGCTGTTGTCTGCGGAAGCTCTGTTTAACTTAGAGCTGTTCATGTTGTCTGTAGATGGCTGAGACGGTTATTTTGGGGCAGTTTCTGTCTGGTTGTCTTATGAGTGAGAAAGTTCAAACCTGAGTTTATCTTGAGGAGAAGGGAAAAGTTTTACATCTTTTCAGTATTTGGGGAGAAGATGGCAGGAGACGAAATAATTTTTGAAGCTTGAGTAACTTCTCACATCTTGATTCTAAACTTGACATGTGCCTCATTTAAAAAAAATAATAAAAAGCACCAACAAAACCAAAAACAACAAAAACAAACCCCAGCAAACACCTCCCCCTCCTACAAACACCACCCAGAAACCCAAAACAAAAGCCAAACCAAAACTACATCGCGTGTTCAGAGTTTAAACTCGCGAGCTTGGTTTTAGGGCAGATGAGCACAAGATGCCTTGAGCTGAAGGGAGGATGTGAAGACAGCTCGAGGTGAGCAGCAGTCTGTCCTTGTCATCATTCCTTCTGCTTGCTGTCAAGTCGGACATCCTGGGCACTCTTCACTCGTGTTAAAACTTTGCTTTGATGATGAACATTCCTTTGCTTGTGCTGGGGGAAACGCTGAAGAGCCCTGACGCGGTTGAGAGGTATCAACAAAGCAAAGGAGCTTTTCGGGGGGCAGGGGCTGGGAAGCGGTTTGCCAGCTGACTGACAGCAGTGCCCGGCATCGCTCTTCTTGCCTCGGCTCGGTCTCGGTGTCTCTGCGTGTGTGGCAGCTCGCTGTGCTGTGCCCAGCGCGAGGGCTTCGCGCTGGGATCGGGAACCGACAGCCCTTTCGTGACAGAAATGTTCGCTGTCATGGGCCTTCGATACTGTCAATCTCTGACTGTTGAAGGAGTGACAGGACAGGCCTGAGCCTGGCCCAAACGAGTTCCGAAGGCAGAGCTTTGTCTCCTGCGTCACGCTGCTACGATAAGAGAGTTACGAGGGGAAGCTGTGCTCGAGAATCTGTAATCCATGATGGTGGCTCTGACTGAAATGGAATAATCTTATTTTAAAGGGTGCTCTAAACCACTAAAGCTTTATAAATATTAATTTTGTCCTTTTGTTTCCTAATAAAAGGCTTGTATTCATGAAATCGCTATTTATTTATTAACCTGACAAACTAATAGCAAGCTCTCTTCTTTCAGTGTATGCATGTGCCATATCACAATTCTGCTTGTCACTGTAATAAGAACTTCATTCATCTGTTTTAAAATGTCATTGATAACAACCTGGCAGTGGCCCAGCTTGGAGCAAGTTAACTACAAAAGGCTGCATTGTAAACCTTTCTGAGAGTACATGCTACATTAAGTCTAAATTTTTTTTTAAAAAGAGAGAGAGAAAAATGTGCAGGCTGGTCTGGGCTGCGCACAACTGCCAAATAACTTCAAACCTCTGAAAGAAAATGGAGCTCTGTACAGAGGAGTTCTGGCTGAAAATGGGATAGTTGGAATTAAGGGTGCCTTCCACTCACTTTAAAACCTTTGAGGTGCAGTGAATTTATAAACCTCATCTTAAAACGAGAGGGAATGTCTTCCTGAACCACAAGCAGCTAAATAAGCACGTGTACACGTAAGGATCTTGTTACTTCCTTTAGTCTCTTCTTTCTTCCACTGGGTGCCAGGATAAAAGCTACAGTCTGAAAATAAGCCTGTAATACCGTGAGGTAGTTTGTCTGTTGTAACACCCTTCCCTGACCCCAGCTGCAGTCTGTACAGCAAATGTGTTTGTCCAGCCAGAGCGAGCGGGGTGACTGTCACAGGTTCAGGTGCCTGCTCTGGCTGCCGGCTCCTGGGGTGGTACCCGAGCTGCTCACAGCTCTGGCAATCCTGGATACACGGGGCTTTGTTTAGGGCTTTTTGCTTGTGACTCTCCTGCTCTTAAAACGTACAAGTGAAACTTGTAGCCTGCATGAGGGCTGACTGAATTGCTCCTGAAACAGGTGCAGAGCTTGTGAGCTTCTCTGAGAGAAGCTCCCAGGGATCTGCATGTGAGGGTTCTGTGTTTTCCTACAGCCCCTGACTAAGCTAGCTAGTCTTACTGAACAGTTTAACAGTTGAACAGAATGGGGAAGCTTAAAGATATCTTCATCCAAGGTCTTCTGGGAGCAGTGTAAGCGTGCAGTAAGTCTCATCCTGCACTCTGTAGAGATGCGAAAGGCTGAGGCCACGTGGCGAAGGGCTTGCTCAGAACTGGTGGGTGTATAATCTGATTTCTTAACTGGAATGGGGAGTGCAAGAGTCTTAAAAAATAAAAAAATAAAAAAGCTGCAATTTCATGCCACTTGTATGGTGTTTTTTGTTTTTGTCTCTTTCTTGAGTATAGTGTGTGGACAGCACCATGGGTTAGGGAACACTTCAGCTTCATCTTCAGAGACTTTTCGTATGTAGCCTTCTGCTGAAGTCAATGGGCGTGGAGGTAAGCAGTGCTGAGTGCTTTCTGCCAACACCACTACCACCCACTCTGTAGCCTGGTGCACACAACACTCCTTGTATCTGAGCATTGTTTTTCTTCGAAAAAGTCGCATGCAGTTGCACAGCGAAGACACTGCTTATTTGTGTGAAGCAAATCTCTTCCTACTTGGTACAAAACGCAAGCAGTGAGCATCAAAGTGCAGGAGACTTCACAGATACTGCATGAACACTTGACACTGAGCTTCAGGGATGTCCCTGTATTATGTAAAAATAAAAGATGACTTCACAATTGGTCTGTGAATGAATGGGATTTGGACGTAGAATTGAATGTTACTGCCTGAAGTGTTTGTGCTACTGATGCTCAACACCTCTTGCCCTGCTGTTTGTTTGTGTATTTTTACAACTCCTGAGTTGAGTGTTTCAATGGTTAATCATTTTATCACCAGTCAGTCAGAATCAGTGAGAGTTTCCTGTTTCCTTGTCTTTCTGTTCATTTCCTTTTCTGTTGAAACACAACTTTCTCTGTTGAAACTTAGTCCCTGCACTCTTCAGTTTCCATCTAGAAGCTTAAGGCTGAGGGAGGGAGAACTGTCTGAAATGACCTGAGATTCTGACAGAAATATTGACAGCTGCATCTGGGGACTAAATTGTTTCGATAAAACACAAAATTCATTAGTTGATGCTGTTGAAATCCGCTGTACTCCTAATAGAAGGCTTTAAAATATCCAGCTGCAGACTGATCCTCTCCAAGCATGTGACACTGACATCAGTCCTAGAAGTGAGGCGTTGAACTGCCTCCAAAAATGAGCTCATTGGGTGATATTCAATGCACTGATTTAGCAAAATATTAGCTAACTTGATTACATGGTCACCTGTACGTACTGTTCGAAAGATGGGAATTCAGTCTAATTTTAGCTGCTGCCATTCCAGCTATCAACATTATAATCCTAAAATCCTTTGGGTAGGATGCTGTCCTCCCACTCTGTGTTGGGAGCTTGGCAGGGCCCATCTCTTAATTGCCACTAACTTCTCCAAAACTTGCGGTTTCTTTGCTTTTCTTCTCCCCACACTCATCCCATGAAGTTATTGGGAGTAAGAGTTTGGGATTCTTCTTAAGCAGACCCTCTAATAAAACTTGCTTCATTTGCTTGTGGCTCTCTTGACTGGTTTAAATGGCTGCAGGAAAACCCAGCTGTATCCTTTCCCAAGAGTCCGGGTAGTGATTTGTCTTCTGCCTGCCCGGCCATCCAGAGCAGAGGGACTGAAATAAAACTAAACCCTGGCAGAACTGTCCTGGAGGCGAGCTGCTGGGTGCCTCCAGCTTCTTGCCCTCCCGTAGCTTGAGGTCAGCAGCAACCACACACTTCCCCTTAGAGAAGAGCCCGGGTTTGGGCAGCGCGTCGGAGCGATGGTGACCCCGAGTAAATGCACTTGCCTATTATTTTGTAGACTTGAAGAAATCCAGTATTTAACTGTAATTACAGTAGGAGGATGTTCCAGATACTAGTGTCCAAGCACCTTGACGTAGGCCTCATGATCTATTTATTGGGCTCAAGAGAAACGATATATTAGAAGGATTCATGAGAATTTGTGCAGAAACACTGTCGTCTCCCTCCCTACCCCCACCCAGTATTTTCTGCCTGTTATTGCACATTACAGACTGTTTGTTTTGGATG
>NW_009721794.1:22257-27882 GCF_000703405.1 Apaloderma vittatum | reverse complement strand
CTGCTGAATGGAGTCTTTATTGAGCTGGCCATAATGTTGCTCTTTTCTTTCAAGAAATACTGCTGCTAACTTAAGACAGAGGAAGATTCTGTATCTTGCAGGGCCGTAACAGTGTTGTCTGGATTACAATCTGTTGTGCAACTAAAGAATTACACTGTGACAAACAGAATGGAAAAACCTCTGGTGATGGTACAAAAAGTTGAGGCGACGAGAAGCTCTTACAAGCCCCGTGTGTAGAGCAGGAAAAGAAGCCAGGTTTGAAGAGGAAGTGGTAGAAAATGAGGTAGGAAGAACTCAATTCCCGCAAGAGAAAATGATCCCTCGGAGCAGCCGAGGAGGCTGGTGGATGTGAACTCCGTGCAAAGTTCAGTGGAGAGCGTGCTCTGATGGTGATATCCCGGGCGATGCTGTCTCTTCCTTCTTCTTGTTTACAAGAAGCTGGCATGTTTTCAGAATAAACTTCTGAAACATCCTTGCTGGGGAGGAGAGTTGGGATGACAAAATATTTGCGTCTGGAAAGTTAGCAACAGCAGCAACGCCTGCCCTTGGCTGACTGGCTGCTGCCTGGGTTTGGTTAACTTGAGGAATTGTGCGGGTGAGAAGTGGGGTCTGGCGATAGGACCGGGCAGTCCCTGTCGTGCCTCGACACACGCCTTCCGCAGCAGCAGCTGGGCAGCGTATTTCATATTTTTGCCTCTGCAAAAGAAAATAAAGTGCTGCTTTTCCCCGTAAAATGCCTGCGGTACGCACATTGCCCGGTTGCTTTAGTTCATCTTTCTTTAACAACAGCGAGAGTTGCGCAGAATACGCATGGGGCACGGTGATGGAGCCCCGAGCCCCGTCCATCCTCTGCTTTTGGAGGGCAGGAGGAGGTGGGGAGAGAGGGAAAGGAGGAAAACAGCTTTGCCTGTGCCTGGTTTGATACTGAAGAGCTCTTCCCAGTGATTTGAGAAGGGGGTGGGGAGAGAACCAGATGCTCTTAGGAAGTTCATACCATTGTTAATAATGTAACTCGCAGATGGTGGGGAAGGCCTTGAAGAGGCTTTCATGCAGTACTTGTGCTCTGTAACAGATCATCACATAAGGGCTCACAAATAGAGATGACTTAATCCCAAGGATGAGGCTAGAGTGATCTATCTGATAGTGGCCCTGCTGGTCATTCTAACCTTTTTAAACAATTAAGAGCCTTCAGGATCCCTGAATGTTGAGCAGTCTCCAGGACTGGACCAATCCTTAATTAAATTGTCAGGATAAAATGTTGGTATAGCAATGAGACTTTGCCAACGAAAGCGTGTCGTATGAAATAAAAAGAAAGTTCCTTTGTCCTGGTACAGAAATCAATACGGAGAGTAGAAGTGTGACAACTGGTTTGTATAGTGGCATCTTGTTAAGAGGCAGTTCTGCTTTTAATTCTGTTTATGCGGTTGCAGCTGGAACAGACCTTGTATGTGTAATTCTTGACAGCTGCGGGGAAGGGTTGTGGGTTGCGTGTCCTCTTGCTTTTTAGGAAGGAGGTCACTCTCACCTGTAGGCTTCGTAGCAAGTGAACAGGCGGCTGCTTTTCAAACGTGCAGAGTCACAAAAGTTTTAGCTTAAGGGTGTGCCATTAAATTTGATTATTTGTATGTTTGTGAGAGGCTTTATTGATAAGGTCTTCACTGACTGATCAACTTTTAATTGCCTGTAAGCTATGTAACTAAAAGTGTGTGTTAGAGACTTTAAGCAATACTGGCTCCTGTGGTAGCACAAGCAGTCAAAAGCTTCAGATAACAGACCTGATCTTTGCTTTGTTGCTTGTTGCTGTCTTTCCAAGCGTAGCTCCTCCTTTTCTGAGATGTTTCCATAATGGTTTGTATTATTATTATTAACTTCAAGTTTAAATTGTATTTAGTAAATTGGCTTCTTGTGATGTTTGTCATGTGGTGGTACATGAGCCCTGAAGAATGTGCTCCTGTGACTCCAGCCCGTACCAACGCCGGCTGCGTCATGTGTTCTTGTGGGGCTTGCGTTTTGAGCTAAGTAGCGAAGGGAGTGAGGGATGGAAAAAAGGAGGGAGAATTTCAGGGCTAAGATACCAGAAATTCTCAGACTACTTAATTTGTGACCCTGATCACTAGTTAAATGCAATCCAGGATTGTCTGCCTCTTCTGTGTTTTCACTGAAATGTTTTCTGTGTTAGAAGCTGTTGGTTTGGGTTTTTTTCTTCTCCTTACTATCCTTTTAAAACAACAGGGCGAAAAAACCATGCTTTGATGAAAGAAATATCTTGAAATCTTGGCAAAAGAGGGGTTTTGTTTGAGTTTGTTTTTTCTTTAACCTTGGCAAGTGGCGGGTGCTTTAACCAAGAAAGTTGGAAATGGGCTACTCTGTTCCACATTTTTGCGTGTATCAGCTGTGGCATCTGTAAAGCAATATCTTTATTACTGCAGTAAAATGAACAAAGTTGAAATGGCCTTATCTGTGCCAGGAGTTTACTGTTTCTCTGCAACAGCCAAAGTTTTTGAGCACTGGAAGTGCTGTTAGTGAACCCGGTGCCACTACAGGAGAGGTGATTGCTGGCTGAAGTTGGTCAGTGCCCCGAAGTCCGTGGCTGTGCGTGCCCGGACAGTAAAACTCTCCATCTTTAGTAGCTTTCATTTTTTTCAGCAGATGGGCTATGCTCTAAAGTTCACATACTATTAGGCTTTTTTTGGTACTTTTTATGGCTGCGTGGGCTTCCTCGAATCCAACATCACAGTAAAATTGGTTTAATCCAATGTTTTTTGTATCACCTTTTTTCCTCCAAGTTGGATTTTATTTTCAGCTCTGACTCTAGTTTTTGTTGCTTCATAATTTAGGGTTTTTTTGCTTGCTCTTCACATTGTTTAGGGAAAAAAAAAAACCTCAACCCACACACAAAACTCTGTTTTGCTTAGCTGATACGGTGTTTCCACTTGGCTCAGAAGATGTGGATTTGTGAGCTGAGGGAATCCTCGTTTGGCTGATCACCCAAGCTTTCTTCAACAGCATTAGAAGGATCTACAGCTTAAGTTCATCAGACGGCTGACCTGCTCTAGTTTTAATGAGATTTATTATATGTGTACCTTTTGGATTCTACAGCTTTGATCTTCAAAACAATCTCTATAAACCTGTTAGTTTCTGTTGATAGAAAACTGACACTTTATACTGAATGTGCCCTGTGTTAAGATTATTGACTTTTGAAATTAAAATAATATCCCCTGCGCCATTGGCACGCAACTTATCTGTGTTGTTTGGCTCAGTGCTTGTGTTCATGCTTCCCTTCTTAGCTCCTTCAATCTTCCCTCTCGGAAGACCACATTGATCAAACCCTGATACCGCAGGTCAGGGTTGGAGCGGGTAGAAGAAACAAATCTGGATGTTACAGTTGGTGATTGTGAATTTTATGGCTACAGCTGCAATCCTCATACATGCAGGGGAGGTTGGGAGGGGTGGCTCTTGGCCAAACACAAGTGTCTATTTTCCCTAAAATTGCTTTTGGCTTTCCTAAAAGCTAGACAGCATATAATAATTAGAGTTTTGTTAGCTTAAAAAACCCTGACAGTTCTTGACTTGCTCCAAAACGAGTTCTTGTGAACTTTCAGCTTGTTGAATAAACGGAGGGACCCCAAGGCCCTGAAGGGGACCCAGAGGTACTGGAGGGGTACGGGTGTGCGCTGGTTATCACCGAGTGACTTTTGGCTTTCCTAAAAGCTAGACAGCATATAATAATTAGAGTTTTGTTAGCTTAAAAAACCCTGACAGTTCTTGACTTGCTCCAAAACGAGTTCTTGTGAACTTTCAGCTTGTTGAATAAACGGAGGGACCCCAAGGCCCTGAAGGGGACCCAGAGGTACTGGAGGGGTACGGGTGTGCGCTCGTTATCACCGAGTGAAGGCAGCGCTGGAGAGCATGGGCAGCACGAGCGGGGAAGCCGGTGTCTGGAACGAGAGTATCTGGGTCACTCCCTCCAGAGCTGCAGGACACGTGAGATGCTGCAGTGGTTCGCCCTGACTTCTGTGGCCGCGTTACATCTCCGTGGAAGATGCAGGTTGACAGGCCTGTAGCGGAGGTGGCCGGCAAACACAGTGATTTCACTTGTTCCATCAGGATTTGGCAGGCCTAGGGACTAGCTGATCTCGGGAGCTGTGAAGAAGAATGTGGCTTGTCAGGGACAGAATTCATTCGCCTTCCCCTGCTCGCGCTGGCTGTTTGTACGTGCAGCACTCAAGCCTGCTGAGGCAAATGCATCGCTGGGTGTAATGCCTTTCCTCCTTTTTTTTTTTGTTTTTTTTTATAAGTGTACCTATTAATGGAAGCAGAGTGCATAATGTAATCTTAAAATAGCTACTCCACGAATGCAGAAACATTCCATTTCTGACTAATCGGCCGTTCAGAACGAGCGTTTGAATATGCACCAGAGACTGAGCGGCGGCTTTCCGTATCTGCGTGGATGGAGTTAGAAACATCTTGCAGCTCGGAGCTGTGCAGGCATCTTGCTCCTTGTTTTGTCCTCTTACCCTGCACCTGCTTATCTTGGTCTAACTGGTTTTGGCCTGGGAAGCAGACCGTGTATTCTGTTTGCTGTCTCCTTGGGCAGGGAAGCAAGCCGATAGGGTTGTGCGGTCTCCCTACCCCTGAGACTGAGGATCTTGGAAGGACCAAGCAGATAAACAGTCCTCAAAACCAGATTTCTGCTTCTCTTGGTTGTGAATGACCTGGAACACAAAGAGCTTATGGTCCGAGTCCTGGCTCTAGTGCACAGCTTGAAGAGCTTGGCAAGCACCGGGGAGCCCATGTGCAGCATTTTTTCTCTGCCAGGCTGCTCCACAGCAATTCGCGCTGCTCCACAGCCTCTGGCCCGGCTTCACAGGGAGAGTAAGACATGCAGATATGTGCACGGGCTGGGCGGGCAGGATCCCTGTGGTCTGTCGAGTCGTTGACCTAAAGGCAGCCCCAGCTTAAGGATTTCTCTTGGAACTGGACGGTGCCAGGTTACACCGGGCTCCCTCCCGGGGAAAAAGTGCCACTGGCAGTGGGTACGGCTCACCTGTTGGAAAAGGACGCGCTTTCCTACAGGCACTTTGGCGCTAAGGGAGCTGGCCAGGCCAGGTCAGCCAGGAAGAGTCTAAAGATGTGATTTTCTTTTGCTGATCGATGTTGCTTTTCTCAAGCTTAAACAAGGTAGGTTTAGACTAGACACTAGGAAGAAGTTCTTCACGGAAAGAGTTGTGGGATATTGGAACAGGCTGCCCAGGGAGGTGGTTGAGTCGCCGTCCCTGGATGTGTTTAAGCATCGCTTGGATGTGGTGTTGCGTGATATGGTCTAGGGGTGAACTTGCAAGCAGGGTTAATGGTTGGACTCGATGATCTCAAGGGCCTTTTCCAACCTGGATGATTCTGTGTGAAATACCTCGTGGCCTCTATGGCTATAATTTTATAGCCGTCTCATTTAGAGCTGACCTCAAAGGCAAGTTCTCCTCTCCTCCCAAAAAGGGGAATTTTCACATGAGGGCTTACACTGGTTTAAGGCTGCTTTATCTTACTACAGCATAAACCTGCTTCTAGTTATCTTAAGGCAGAAAGCAACTGGGGGATTTGGATCGGACTGGATGATTGATTCCTGCT
>NW_009721794.1:19887-22226 GCF_000703405.1 Apaloderma vittatum | reverse complement strand
GGAGTGCCTTTCTCCCTTACCTACCTAATCCCAATTTCCTTTTCTGACATGGACAGCAAGTACTTACTCCACGCTGTTTCTTGTAGCAGAAGAAAGTTCTGGGAAGTGCCATACTCTGAACATTGGCTTCTGCAGCTCTGCTCTTCAGGTGGTTATTTATGCAAGGCACTAGCCAAAGGGAAGGGAGAGTTTTAACTGGATTAACCTCAAGAAGAGAGTGTAGGGATTTAGGGATTAAAGAACTGAAGGCAGCCAGCAATCACTGACTTAAAACCTTCTGTAAGAGAGCCAGTCTCTATAGACTGGAAATACAGTCCTTCCTCACCTGCGCAGGGTTGAGATTGGCAGCGCTTTTACCTTTGAGGTATTAGAGGAGAATACCTGAGGGATGTGGGTTATGTGTAGGGTGTTTTAAGACTTGTGCATTGGTGGAAACTTCGTAATTGGCAGCTCTTTAAGACGAAAACGATTGAAACACGTTGGGCTCAGATGCGAATTCAAACCTGGCACTCGGAAGGTGTGTTGGTGGCTTGTTCCAGAACAGTGAGAACATCTGGTTTCAATAGACTCGTAGCAATTTTAACTTCATGCCTCCCCCTTTTACACCTTCTACCCTTGCCCGAAAGTGTTTCTGTCGTCCCCTACGTTTTTTTCCACTGATGCTGTTACGTATTCCCTGCAGGGAAAATCCTGGTGGATTACAGGATTGATAGAAAGATTGGGAGGCGCGGCAGAGATCAACAAAAACCTGTTACTAAGGAGACGTGAGTTTTAGCGTTGTGTCTCTAATGGCCAGTCTGCCGGCGGGGAAACAGATGGTACAAAGGAGGGTGGGATTACACAGACAAGTACTGCAGGGCCACGAATCTGATACATCCATTGAACTTCCAGGGGTCAGGCAAATCCAGTCGTGTGCCAAGACTAATGTGGTTCCTGTGCTACAGCGTTTCTGTCCTCCTGTCCTAAAGGCTGTTGTGGACAGTTGGCTTCCGTGTCGTTCCTGCTCCTGGGAGCAGCCAGGCTGGGCTTGGAGCGTGGGCCAGTGGCTGTACGGAAACGTGTCCCTTCGTCAGGTCGAGCTGTACCCACTGCCCTGGCATCCTGAGAGGGGGAAATCACCAAACGCAACGCTGCGTTCTCATTTAGCACAGCTTTTCTCCTGTTACCCCCGTACACGTGTAGGAACGTGACTTCTTTTCTATCCCGGGAGAATGGGAGGATGGGTGGTGGCCGCAGTCACTCCCGGCTTTCGATGCAGCCTGGCCTTTATTGCAATATAATGTTTCGCAGAGGCTTAAATTTCAGGAGTGATGCTCCCGGCTGCTCGTGGGGCGCCCGCTTCCCCTGCTCTTGCCTGGTCTCCGGAGGGAGACGTGAAGCCACACTGCTGTTCTGGGCAGAGCAGTGGGTAAATAAGCAAAGGCAGAATTCATCCTGGCTGAGGAGAAGCAGTGCTGGAGTCACTTCTGCGAAGAACTAATTAAGATCTTTTTTTCTTGTATTTAATTTTCAGGCTCTAGAGAGTGTTGCAGTAAACAGGACACTGATTCGTTCAGAGATGGAGAGCGCTAGATGACTACAGTACTAGAATTAATAGCTTGACAGCATTTCCTTTTTTCCTTTTTTCTCCTCCCACAGCAATTTGGACTGATACCCAAATAAACAATAACAAGTAGATTTTTGGAGGAGCTGGCTGGGAGAAATAACAAAAGTCAAGGGGCACTCGTTATGCAACTTTGCTCTGCTCATATTTGACTCATGCAGAAAACTCTGTTCTAGTCCTCAGCTTCGTCTTCCTTTCTGTCTTTTTTTTTTCTTTTTTCTTCTTCAGCCCCTCTTGGAGGAGGTGTCATTATATTTGTTGCCTTGTTTTTGGTCCCTCAGAAACTGCTTAGACCCTTGTCTCTCCAGCCGCCTGCAGGCACGCAGTGCTGAAAAAGCGTAGGCTGTGGAGCAGTGGGGTACAAGAGCCTTTGAACCAGCTTGTGTCAGGCAAGAAAATGCTCAGCGTGTTGGCTGAAGTTGCAACAGCATGAGACTAATACCTGGGTGTATTTTTTAAAAGATGAGTGATTCCGAGTAGTTTACGACCGTTATGTTCTAGTTCTAGTAGCAGTGGTCCCCTGCCAGAAGCGGGGCAGCTGGGAGCCTGCTCCGCACCCCGGGGACGGGGGATGCGGACAAGAGTACGCTCTGTACCTTGTGATTCTCTCTGCGCTCTCGTGCCAGGGAATATCTTCAGGCGTTCCTTTTCGCTCCGCTCTCCCAAGACACTGCTTTGTGTCCTGCATGTACAGAAAGCTGTCCTGGCAATTCCTTTTGAAGTTTTGCCTGAAACA
>NW_009721794.1:0-19856 GCF_000703405.1 Apaloderma vittatum | reverse complement strand
TCCCTACACAAATGGAGGCTAGAGGTGAAAAGACTTTGCTGCCAATTCCTCTTGTGATAGAGAGTCTAAACTCCCGCTGTTAAACCTCCACTAGCCGCTTCTGTTCTAGATATGTCACCGCAGCAGAGCGGAGACTCCCCGGCCGTGCTCTTGCTTGAATCCAGGGTTATGCAATAGCAGCCTGCGAGTGCCAGCGCAGATGCTGCTGCATCCAGACACGCTGTACAGTGTAGTTGCTTGGATACCTCTTTTTTTTTTCTTTTTTTGTTTTTCTCGTAAAACGCTGGGTAACAATTTGCAACTTGTAGTTGTGCCATTGAACGCAGAACCAGGTTAAGCAATGTTAAGAATTTGAATTATTAACGACTTCCTCTCCCTATTACATTTTAGAGGTTGAGTATCATGGAATTGGAAAAGGTGGAGTGGTGTTCGGCTTCGTTTTCAGAGCGTTAACTAGCTTCCCACTTTGAGAAAATTTTTCATCCAGAAAATCATCTTTTAATTCTTGATGCAGTAAGCCAAGGGCCCTGAGTGGCCTGGCCACGGTGCTTATGGTCAGGCAGGTCCTGAAGATTGCTGCGCTGCTCCCAGTTCATCCGCCGGGTCCTATGTGCGTTACGTCAAGGGGAGATTTGACGGGAGCCTGCAGGGATTGGATCTCGGAGGAGCTGAGTGGGTGAGAGTCTCTCCTGACATCCTGGCAGGGAGAAAGATGGATCTGTGTTTCAGCCAGCCGCCCGGCTTTAAGAGCGCGCTGCCGGGCTGGTGCGGGGTGAAGATGCGGCTTCAGCGTGTCTCCTAGATGACTGCGCGTGCTCTCCTCCGTGTGGTTTAAGACAAACTGTCCAAATGAAACGCTCATGCCTGGTTACGCTGCTGAGACTTCTAACGAGAGAGCTCTGCTGGCACAGCTTCAGTCTGTGGACACAGCTGTGACATTAATAGGACTGGTATCCAGGTATATTATTCCCATAATGGGACAAGAACAGAGCTATTTTGTATTTGTCGCAGTTAAATCAGTATTGCTTTAGTGACCCTGCTGTATATTCTGGGAAAAATTAAAGCTCTAGAGTTGTGACTTGGACTGTGCCTGCCCAGAGCCCTAGAACAACTCCCTGGATTTTGATGGAGATAATTGCGGCAGGGATACAAATGAGGCTGCTGTGAGCGTGCACCAAGGTGAACTTGATGCTGACAGGAAGATGGCTGATTGCAAGACAAAGACCCTTCCCTTCGCAGTGTACCTCCCTTCCTTCCACCCTTCTCCTCCTAAAATAGCCCTTCAGCTTGAGAAATGAAACCCAAATATTTCCTTCTTTGAAAAGCACATTTAATATTTGTTCATTTTGATGGGGAACCGACTGACTTAAACCAGAGGCCGGTGTTGTGCATCTGATCTACGTCCTTATTCCTTCTGATATGCAATAGTACTGCTCACGCGTCATCAAAGACTATGGGGCTGCAGTTCCAGGTCTCCGGCTCCTCTGCATATGGCTCGGTAGCCAGTGTCCTTCTCAGGCTCCTTCAACTTTTAGTTCTAGATGGCTTTTTTTGCCAAGCTTCTGAGGTGAAGCTGTCAGCCCCCCCGGGTGAGGAGGTGCACGTGGCCCTGCTGCTTCTGAGAGCTCTTGAGAGCTCTGGGAGGCTGAGTAAGGTCTCTGCATTAACAGGTCGTGCCTGGAGAGGATCTGAGGTGTGAATGTCCATCCTTCGTAATTGCACGGGGACAGCTTCATCCCTGTACGTGTGTCACCCTGCGTGCATGGGTAATGAACGGCCGCTCCTTGCAGTAACCTGTGGAGCTGGGATTTCGCTTTAATCCCAGACTGTTGGTTGTGTGGGAGCCTGCCCTGGGATTCACCAGGGTACCCATGCCTATCTTTGACATGGTCGTAGCCAAACTATACCCTTGGCTTCAGCAACAGTTCCCAGAATGAAAACTGGAGGCACAGTGCCTGTGTTTATACAAGTGAGTTTTCTCACACTTGCCCCATTTGTTTAGATTGTCTAGATGTGTCTCCTCACACTTGCCTAGATTTTAAGATCTCCAGAGGACAACTTCATTAGCTTTGCCTGGAAGGGGATTAAGCAGGTATCTTCAGGGTTCTGGGATGCACTAAGTTTACAAAGCATCATAATTATGTTAAATGTCTGCCTTTTCTGTCAGACTTCTGCAGTGTTGAAAGGCCTTCTGAAAGTTAGAGGAAAGGTCTATTCAGACTTTATTTCATTTTTCCTCAGCGTCTCTAGGTGTCTAGAGTTGATATGCTACCACACAGTTTTGGAGAGGTTATGAATAATACTCCTTTGGTGTAGGGATATTTAGTGTGGATATGTATCTACAATGTTTGTGTTCTTTTTCCCCTTGGGTGCGTCTCTGTGATTAAGGCAAGAGCTGTTGTACTCCCCATTGGGCAAACTTATTTCAGTGCAGAAATTCAATTGACAGTAATCTCCTTTTTAATCCGTTCTTGTGGTGTAGTGTAGCAGGCTGTGTCACCCTGTATTTCTCATCCTGACTCTTGTTGTACCAGTTGGAGGTGTCTGATTTTTGTCTTCAAGTGTTCTGAGTTTTGTTTCTGCAGTTTTCAGTGAGTCCTAACCTACACAAGGTTTGCATAAATCTTTTAGCTCCAGCGGGAAGATGAAAGCTTTGATAAGCAACTTGTTTGGGTTTTTTTCTCTCTCCAAAGCAGGAGCACAATGTCTTTGACCTAAATATACCAATTACTGACACAGCGAAGTGATACAGAAAACAATCCGGAAGGAATGCCAACCTCTGAATGAACGCTTGGCTGCAGAAAGCTCTTGGTTATGTGGAACCCCAAACAGAAGAAATGTGAGGAGGAAAACAGTGTTCATTCAAAACATTTCCTGCAAATAGTGATGGGTGAGAGAGAAAGGGCTGGAGAAAGCCGCTTGTTTAGCCTTGTAGCTTCAGAAGGGTAAGAAACACAGCGCAGTCCTCCCCTTTCTCATTTTTGGCCTAGTTTGCTCAGCTTAGCTTTTTGAAGAACTTTTATGTCAAACTTAAAGGCTTCCCGATGGCAGGTTCTATTTTTAAAAAGTGTTTGATGGCAAATGTAAGTATTTCAAAAAGGAGCAATGAACTAGCTCTCTAGAGCATACTAGGTGCCTTTATTAATTAGTTTCATAATTTATAATAGTGGTTGAAGTTAACCATCTCCAGAGACTGAGAGATTCTGAAGCCAACTGGGGTTCGGTTCAGCTTTGAGACCTGTCCTCTATGTGTAAGTGCTTGCACGTTGCTACCATGTTGATGCTTTCCATAATACACCAAATAAATCGATTCACACAAACCGCTGCAGATTTCTGGTTGCCTTTGTTCTCCAGGTTGCAGCTGTGGAACTTCCAAATGTTGTCTGCCCATTTTTTTTAGTCAAATCACCCTTTTTAGTACCAAACTGCTACTGGACACAGCCAGGCTGGAAATGGTACCTGCTACAGCTCAGTCCCTCCTCTGGCCCTGCAAGCCCTCGCTGGTGAGTTTTCATGTAGTCTTGGGCTCCTTGGAATAAAAAACGGAACCTCATATCAACCCAGGTTTTCAAGTCAGCCACCCTTCTTTCTTTTTACCAGCCAGAGTGTTGTTGCTGGCACTTCAGCCTTGCTGCAAATGCAGTATGTGTGGGCTTTCTGCTAGCACAGTTTATTTAAGAGATTGGTACAACTCAGACTACTGTATAAAAGTCTCTCTGCTAGAGAAATGTGTAATAGATATTTGGCAATCTGATTCAAACATTTATCTTGCTTTGTTCCAGCTGACGACTTGACGTTATTGATAGGACCAGCCTTGCACAGCGCCTGCTGGGGAACAGGCATCTCAAATATTTCGTCTTGGAAGGTGCTGAACTTCAGTTCTGTGTGATGTCCACACACAGATCTTGGTCTCTTGGACTTCAAAAGATTCTATTCAGTTACTTCACTGGGCATCTAATGCCAATCCTGTGCAGATGTTGGATACCCCAGGGCATCTCTAGTGTCACCCTGTGTTTGTGTCAAGAGTTGAGTCGAGCCCTAAGGAATCGGAACGTGCAGGGGATGCTCTTATCTCTCGGTGACCTGGATTGCGTTAGAGGGAAGGCTGTGGCTGCAGTAATGGCACCATCTCTGCAATCCTCGGCCGGGCTGGGTTATCGGTGTGTTGGGTAATGGTTGGGGGATGGTGCCTTTTGTACCGACTTGCTTAACACTTGCTGGCACACCAGGACAACTCCTGTACCGAGGAGCTTGCCCTGCGAGGCTGACGGGTGCGATGAAGAGGAGTATTTTTATGGTTTAACGACTGGATCGCTGCCTGAATACACAGCCTCTGATCTGACTAAAGCAGCTGCCTTCTTCCCAGCAAAGGTCATGCTGGGCTCAGAGGCACTTAGTGTGTGTTTGAACAACTGGATGGGATCTAGCCAAGGAAAGGGTAGGCAGAGAGCTAGAAGATTGCTCATTTAATCACAAGCCATTTCTTTGTAGTGCCTCCTTTGAGACTGGGTCTAGAGTCGTTCACATGATGGTGGCTTGACAGTGTTAAGCGAAAAGCTTCTCCGATGGTGTGGCTACATCTGAATCTTGCTGTGGGTTTGGGGGGATTTATATCAACTAGTTTTCTATTGTATAAGAAAGCTGCCAGGTTTTTTTATTTGTCTCATGTAGCTTCTCACAAATCAGCTTCTGGGCTCCTACTCTTGCAAAAGGCCTCTCTGCCCCTCTTACTAAGGATCTTTTTTAAAAAGGACAATATTGACTTAGAAAATTAACAGCTTCAAGAAATAAGAGTGGTTTCACATCCACCTCTTGGTTCTGCCTTCCTATGAGGAATTCAGGATCGCTCGCTGCTTGTGTTTGTTGCGTGTGCAGAGGATTCCTGGAAAAGGGGAAGGCGTACCGAACGATGGCAATAATCAAGTTGCCCATCCAAAAAGCAACATCCAGCCAAGATTTAGAAAATGGAGAAAGAGGAGAGAAGTACTGCAGATGTCTGAAGTGTGCACGTCACAGCTGTGAGCAAAATGTTGACTTGCGGGGTGAAAATTGTCGGTGCTCTCTTGATATTGCTGGCTGTGACCACTCAGGCTCCTGATCAAAACAGTTCCCAGGCGTTGTCTGTGCAGGCAGGTATGTTGGCATAAAACCATATGTAGCAAGTAGTTATTAAATCGGAATCTCTTTTAAGGTTTGAAAGATGTATTTTTAGGGTGTAGTCTGTGTGAAATGTTCCTTGGTTAATAGAAATGTGGTGAATGTTGGATGCATGACTTACGCTAATAATCATATCTCTTCGCGTAAAAGCACTTGCTGTGACGTTCCTAATGTTAAACGCAGGCAGACAGCTCCAGTCCCTGAATGCAAGAATGCAGATTGAATCTTGTTTATCATTACATCAGTCTGCAAAAAGGAGATTTATAAGAGCAGAATTGTTTGTGTGACATGGAGTGACTCCCATCGCATAGAAGAGAGGAGCGCTCAAAAAATGTCTCTCCTCTCCCTTGCCCTTTTGATGACAGATAGTTGGCAGCGGATCAAAGCACAAACAGGATTAATGTTTTGCATATTCTGTCCTACATGGCCTGAAAGGAGCAGAGATGGAATTTTTCATCTTTCACTTTAAACTGCATTTAATATCGTGGCCTACTTTAGAGCTATGCGACTCATTCCTTCCATTTCCCCCGAGGCCTCTGTTTCTGGTCAAGGAAAGCAGGGCATGCCTCCCTCTGGAGCTCATCAGTGCTGCTCAGCTTCCTCCTCCTCGCAGGCTGCTGGAGGAGGCTGCAACGAGCCAGCATCAGGAATCTCCGAGGAGCGTTAGTGGGAGCTGTTGGCTCTTGCACCCGTTGCTGTGGTTCCACCCCAGGAGCTGCGGGGCTGGGGGAAGCTGCGGCTGCACCCAGAGCTGAGGGTTTTGCTACCACCCATGTGAAGGCAGCTTCCAAAGCCGGAGGGTCACTGTCACGGGTCACACCTCCAAACACCTGGTTTCAGCGTCCATGGATGTTGGCCAAGCGTGCTCCTTCTCAAAGCCTAAAGTGCCTTCACAAAATGTCCTCAGGAGGGAATGTTTTGACCCGTTTTCTGGCTGGGGAGCTGTGGCACTGGCAGGAGTGATTCCTTCTCGTTGGAAATACGCTGAAAATGGCAAGAAAATTGGAGGGTGCTTGTAGTAGTCGTGTCAGTAGTGGAGTCGTTTCCTTGCCAGAAACTCGCACTTGACCGCGCGTTGGGCGCATCTTCTCTGTCCTGCCCTCCCCTCTAGTGGGGTGCCTTGTCACTGCAGCGCCTTTTGGCTGACGGTTACGGAGGTTTTCGTGATGTTTTGCAGCTGCAGGGTTACACAGTGACCAGAAGGCAGAGCAGAGAGCTGTGGGATGGGTATGGTGCACACTGGGTGGTAGCATGGACTTGTGAAAGAGGAGAAATAGTGTTGGTGGGATATGTCAGGTAGGGGAGCGTTGGCTCCGTCTTCCTTTGCTCCTAAACGCCCTCCCCATGAGAAGGTGTGGATGCATTTGCAAAGGAGATAGCGGATGGGGTGAAGGGGATTCAGATCCCTGAATCTGACCTCTCTGGAGATCCTGGGACAGAACATGAGATGCAGGGAAGGAGCAGGCTGCAGGCTGGTCGGAGCTGCTGAGGAGGAGGAGGTTGATGAAGGTTAGTTTTGCTCCAGCTAGCGTCCCAGGTACTGGCGACAGATTCCTTGCTCAAGTCACGCTTGTCTACAGTTCTGTTTTGGTAGTCGGCTATATTCTGAATAGATGTACTTCTCACACAAATCTGCTACTTTTATGTCTAATATTAAAGCAAGCTTGTAAGAGCTTCAGCAGAGACAGATGGTAACTGGTTGGGCCATGGTTAGCCTCCTCCACACGGAGCTCTTGAGGGCTGAATTTTGAGTGGAGCTGAGATAATGAGCTGGATATTTCAGGATCTTCTCCTGTCACTTGTAGGACTTTGGGCTATGGCATACCAGGCTCGCCAGTTGCTGTGACAAGGATTTTTTTGGCGTGTGGAAATGGCCATTCATTATAATACTAAAAATATTTGTGTAGCTTGGGTTCCTGAACAGCGCAGTAGAGCTTTCAAGTGCTCTTTCAGTTGTTTTACCTTCCTGTGGGTTTGAGGAACTTGTTCTCTAGCCAAATATATGCTTTTGAGCTGTTTTGGCTTATTCAAAAACCCCAACATGTCTTTAGCTATCCTACATGTAATGAAACCTCTTCCCCTCCGCTCTGACCGCTTCCTCTTGGCCCCCCCACCCCGAAATCAACTTTTTTGCCAACCCACAGGGAATTCATTGGAGCTTGTGCTCTGGCAGAGTCTGAGAAGTTCCACCGAGAACACACCCACAACAGCTGATGGTGTTTTCACCAGGACTTGAGATAAATAATAAATTTGGTCAAAGGAATCTAACCGCACAGCTGATGCCAGTTTCCAGTTTCTTGTCGTGCTGATTTTGTTTAGGACATTTAGCAGACCAAATCCTTAAGGTGATGCCGCATCTTGAATGACAGGTGGTGTGTGGTTACAGCGTCTTTCTTACGCTGGAGTTTGCCATCCCCGTCGAACATCATCCCGATGTCACGAGGCCGTTGCGTCAGGTCACGGAACCCAAAGCAGCCGGGTGGGCCTGGGGCTCAGGCAGAGCCAGCGGCGGTAACGGCAGCGCTCCCCTCTTTCCCCGTTACCAGGGCTGATGACACTTGACTGACTGACCCCTCAGAGATCTGAATCCTCATCCTGCGCATCTTGTGTGCGAGCTTCGTTTGCCTGCAATGAGCACAAAGAATGTAGTTGAAAAGATTCTCAGGAAAAACCATCTGTTTATATGGTTATCCTGGAGAAACTTAACTATTCCAGTCCTTCCCTTTTCTCAGCTTCAACCTCCTGTGTTAGTTTCTGTGAGTTTCGTAAATGTGTCTGTCCCAGAAATCTCTTCCTCCTCTGCCCTAGGCAGCAGGCAGGGACGTGTCCCCTTTGGTGGCGCTGAACCGGGGCTGCGCAGGTCCTCATTTCCTTTTTTCCACTGGCTCCGTTCGGAGTTGGCATTTATCTCGCTCTCCAGCCTTCCCTTAGCCCATGCAATTTCTAACATACCTTTCCTCAGTTTCCGTCTGTGTGCCGTGCTCTGTAAAACAGAAAGCAGCGTAAGCGTGATACAGCATCATTTCGTGTTCGCCTTCAGAAATATCACGGTGTGACCTGGGAGCTCAGGTGTAACGCGGGGAACGTGAGCGTTCGCTCTGCTCTTGCCCTGACACAACATGTGCCAGCAGCTTTGCTCGTGAGAGGGTGTGTCCATCCTAAACGATGAGGGATAGAAAAAGGAGAGAAATGGAATAACTGCGCTCGAGCTTGGTAAAAGTTTGACAGAAAAGAGCTCTGTAACCAGAGAAAAAACTAATTGATGCTTAAGAGGATGAAGTGCCCACGGCATGACTTCATTCGTAAAACATTTGCGCCCCTGCTGAGGCAGTGGCACAGGTCCCTTGCAACCAACTCCTTGCTGGTTTGTGTCTTGCAAAAATGACCAGAAAACGTGCTGCCACGCCGAGGTCTCACTCTTGGCCGTGGTGAGTTCTGTGCGACTCCCGCAGCCAGCGAGGGGTGGGCGCTCGCTGGAGAGGAGATCTTCAGCAGGGAGCAAAATGATCTTTTTGCTTCTGGTGTCGCCTTGTGCTAAACTCTCGTTTATTTTGGGGTGCCGCTGCCCTGACTAAACATCTGGTATGTTTTCAAAGGTGTTTGCTTCTGTGGACCTACATGAAGTGATACAGCCGATTCTTTGCCCCACCTCCAGCCAGTGCCTGGCAATGCATATGTAAACGTACTGTGAAGCGGAATTAATTGCCAAGATCTCTCTGCTGAGGTGTTGCTTTGGGCTTTAGGATGTAGGCCTAGTAAAATTCCACAGCACATTAGAGGTTGCGCGTATTAATTTTGTATCCAAAGCAGCATAGTATGTCAAATTTCTACTTTCCGCACTATCTGCGCTCACCCAGTCTTAGTTGTCACGTTTATTACTTGCTGGTTTTGCGGATTCTTCCACTTGATTACTGGCACTGGACTATGAATTAACATGATCTACATAAAGGTAATTGGCTCTTAGCCTGCCGTGTTTGGCAGGGGTCACTGGAAGTTGAGGCAAAAAGCCTGCTAAGTCCTGCAGTCACAAAAATTCTTGTAGTGTTGAGTTTTTAAAAGCATTTTGAGAGAACACGAAGTGACAGCTGAGCAGAAAGTGAGTTCCTCTACAGTGACAGCTACATGCAGAAGCAGGGAGAGTTTCCTTGGCCTTCTACAATCAAACCAGTGAAATGCAAGTCTTTGGATTCTGCATATATTAAAGCATATTAATTTTGTTCTCCTTTCCTGTGTGTGCAGGAGGCAGACAGTGGGGAAGAAGAATGCCGGTCCCAGCCCAGAAGGTAAGATTGTCATTTGAGGCTTGCAAGAGCCCTTGAGGATACCTTTCTGTGTGAAATGTTCCACCGTGGGGTTTGTTGTTTTTTTCTGGCATTTTCTGCAAACATGCATCATTCTCTGCCTGTTCATAACGCTGCACAATTGTCTTGTGTGTACCTGACTGAAAACTGTATTTAACTATGGCCTAAATGGTGCTCCCAGTTAAGGGGCTGCTGCAGCAGGAAGCTCAGCTGATTGAACGTTGATAAGTATTAATGGTGATTTTATAATGTAGTTGTATTCTCAAGGGCAGAATTCCTGAAGTCTTTTAAGCTCTGTCTCCAATCCTCTAAGCCATCAAAAGAATTACTTCAACTCCACTTAATAAAAGCAAAACCTCTATATACCAGGTAGCTTCTCCAGCAGCAGGAGTGCTTTCATGGCTTAAAACGTTGCAGTCAAATTTTATGAAAGACATAAGATTCCCTCCAGAGAAAGTAACGAGGAAGTGAAGGTAAAATAGTTCTCCCTTTATGAGCTCTTTGGCTGTTCCACTTCTTTGCTTAATGTTGTTTGTGTGAGTAGGTGACAACAGAAGCCATAATTTCTAATATTTAAACATCTGGAAGAAGATTTGGGCTTATGGTTTGGGGCCAACTTGGACGAATCTGCAAAAACAAAAAAGCTGTCTTGGTTGCACATTCCTGTGATTTCATTGTAGTCCTGTGATTGTGTGGCCCAGGGAAGGTGACTGGTCTGTTTCCTTCAGTCTTCTACCCTTAAATGACGAGTTACGAATTGCAGTTTCTTTGTTTTACAGCTTTCATGACTGAGAGGAAAGCACAATTCCCAAAGGCTCAAACTGAACTCGGCTAAACTCTGATTTTTAATTTCACTCTTAGCCTTCCAGCAGTCACAAGATCAACTCATGACTTGATCTCAGTATACATAATGTACTGGAGGGGATGGGAGGTATTTAATTTTTGTGGGCACTTAGCAACAAATGTAGGTTAGGTTTGAAATGAGGATTTTTTTTTTTTTAATATATTTTAAATAACTTCCTGGAGTAAGAAATGACAACCTGCTGTTGATGTGGTGATCTGAACTCCGTGACTCCTGTTGCTGGGGTCAGAAAGCTAACCAAACCCCAGATCTTGAGGAAACAAGAGGTTGGGTGTTAGATGTGTTTGATTACAGTGGGATAAAAATCATACAGTCAGACGTGGTGAGTAGTCAGCCTGGAGTCCTGCTGTGCCCATAAACAGCTTTTGAGTGTATCTAACCCCCAATTTTCAAGGGAACACAGCAAGTAGTATCCATTAAAAATCCAGACAGTAAAAAGCCAGTGGGCTGAGCTTGGCTTTAAAAGCAAAGGTGCGTTACAAGCTGCAATGCCATCGCCACAGGCTGACCTCCCTCGCTGCTGCCTGGGCACAGCCAGGCTGGTGACGTTCTCCTGAGGCGTAATTCAGGTGACCGGGCTGTAGCTACAGTCAGGGTTTGGGGTGGGACTCTTGCTATTTGTAAAATTCTTCCGAGGAGGAGTCCTTCTGTCTCCTGCACTCGTGTAAAATTTGTTCAAACGTTACCTCAGGGTAACGTGGCTGGCATCAAGCATGTCCAAACTCATCTCGTTAACTGGACGTTGAACGCAAGAGTAGTGCTGTGGCTAAAAGCATGTTTGGGTTAATAAAATAATGCTTCAATATTTATTAAATAGGATGTTAGTGCGTAGAGGTGTTAATGCATGCAAGGGAGTTAACTGAAGACCTGCACGTAAGCACACAGACATGTTTAGCATCAGAAGGTTCTTGCAGTTTTGAAGAGCATGAGTACAGCCTTCATTTCCATTCTCCCGAGTCCCCATGTCTCTGCAGAGTCAAGGCACTGCTGTCTCAGAAGAAACGAATGTTCCATTTAAATCCAGCTCAACTGTATTGCTAGTCCTGGGGCTAGCGATTTCGAGATAGCTTCTAGTGCTGAGTTTCTGCTGCTTGTCCTTGCTCACTAGTGAGATAGGGGAGATACACTGAGGTGAAGGGGAACATGCAGCCAGGCAGTAGGACAGCAGGAGTGACAAGTGCTTGTTAAGCAGAGGCTACGAAGAGCAACTAGTCTAAAATGTCCTCCAAAGAGGCAGAGAAATGAGTTTCAAACAGGAGACGAAGCTTGTAGTAGGTACATCAAGATCGTTGTACCTAAACCAAACGATCTTCTGG
The DNA here is from genome assembly GCF_000703405.1 of Apaloderma vittatum. NCBI lineage: Eukaryota > Metazoa > Chordata > Aves > Trogoniformes > Trogonidae > Apaloderma > Apaloderma vittatum. The sequence goes on along the minus strand of NW_009721794.1, from coordinate 8,220 downwards.
GTGCTGACCTGTTCGTGCTCTCACACCACAGAGGACTGTGCCTGCATGGACTCAAGCCTCACAGGAGAGGAAGTGTGCAGAAATGTTGTTTTAACTTAAACTTGCTCTACAGAGCAGTCAGACGACAAGTCTGCACTGGCCATGAGACTGTTTCTGCTGTCATGGAGGGGTTTTCTGCTTTGTGAATTAGCAGAACCCACTTAAAGCTTTTCTCCAGAAGATGGAAAGAGCTATTAGATGTGCAGAATGAGGGTTCATGTGTGCTCTGCAATTATCCTTGGAAGATGCTTCAGATGGTATTTTCTGGCAAACTCTTTTGTACTGAAGCAAAGAGAAATGGTTTGTTTCCCTACTTGAGGAAAGTACTTACGTATAGTGAACACAGACCTAATTTTTATAAAGGCTTTTATCTGTGACTGAAAACCACAACAGTTTAATGCTGCAAATACCTGAAGCTGAGCAAATGGTGAAAACCAACTTGGCTTCTGGAATTTTTTTCTTCTCGCACCCAAGCCCGGCTCTGGAGGAAAACCAGGAGGGTCTCTGCACCCTCCCATAGCTGGGACCATTCTTCCAGTTTATGGGTGAGGTCTGCAAACCTCTGATGTAGGTCCAAGGTCTTGCTCTGGAATCCCTGATCAAGCCAGTTCTTGTCACCTACCTCTTGCCTAATGGGCCTAAGACAGAGTACTGCATAAGCAGATGTCCTGAACAATCTATTTATTATGTTTATTACCTTCATAGCTGCCTTCTAGACATTTTTATTAGGCTTTCTGGAGGCTGTGCAGCTCGCTGGCCTGCACATCTCTCCTCTGTCCCCAGCCGTGCTGAACGCGCTCCTACTAGAGCGTCTGTGTTCACAGTCTCTTTGCATCATCCCGACATTGATAAAACTTACCTAAAATGCACGTGCACTGAGGTTTGAGCTGTGTTTACACTGGCATATTGACATTCAGGTTTTGTGTGTTCTGTGCCAAGGTTGCAAGGATTCAGCATCTTTGTTTGCTGACAAACGACATCTCCAGGGCCGGGGCAGCCGCGGTGCTGCGGTCTGCCCTGGATTTGCTGTCGGGATCTGCTGATTGCTTTTTGGGGTTATGTTTTAAATGGTGCCTCTATTTCCACAGAACCCGTGAATTTACCACTCCTGTGTGCCTTGAAGCAGCTCCCGTTGCTGAAGTGCAGCATCTGAGGCTGCGCGGTAGCTCCTGAATATCGAGTTGGGGAAGCTGTATCGCCTGGCGAGGCTGCTGGGGACTTCAGAGCGAGTCTTTGAACTTTTATGGGCTGGCGCTTGGGCAGGCTAAAGTCCGTTTGCTTAGGTAAAGCTGGGGAGCCTGCCATTCCCTTCAAGTGCCATAGCAAGTGATTAGTTCCTGCTTGAAATCTGGGGCTGAAAACGTTCTCCAAAAGTGCTTATCCTTCCCTCTTCAAGTGGGGGCGGAAGGGTAGTATTGAGGGAAAAAAAACAACCAAAAAATGCCACCACCTTTTGCAGCCAAAGTATGCTCACCTTCTGGTTTGTTTTTTTTTAGTCAAAATAGTTCCTTCCAGGAGTGAACTGGGAAGGAAAGCGTATCAGATTATTGCCATGATAACAGCTGGATGTGCCAAGATGCCTCAAGGTTTCAAGCTGTGAGTAAATACCTTTGTTTTAGGAGCGGAAGACCACACTCTAATGCAGGAGCTTGTGGTTTCTAACAGCATAAAAGTTGTTTTTCAAATAGTAAGTGGAATTGGTGCATGCGTTTCCTTGTATAGGGCAACAGCTCAATAAACTGTAAGCCAACTTGTTTGATTTTTAAGCTGAGACCCATTGTAAGCTTCTTGCTACCTGAGGGTTATGGCAGATGTGTGTTAGTCCCTGAGAGGGAGAGGGGAGTGATCCTGATACTGAACTGACTGCACTTCAGAAGGCTCATTGACAGTCCAGGCTGAGACGTGTGAATCTGCAGCACCCGGGGTCTGTCCTGGATGTGTGTGTCATCGCCGCTCGGTGTGCCCGTGGCAGGCTCCAGACGCTTCTGGTTATTCTTAAAGCCGCTCTGGTGTCACCAGAGAGACTTCCAAAACTCATGTGCTATGAGTTGGAGCAGCTAAGCCTTCCTTGTGCTTCCCTGGCTTGCTGCTGCAGCTGCAAAACACTTACTTTGCTGGTCCTTGAACAGTAGCTGGATCTTCTAAGGGGTGTGCAAGGCAGTTTGTTAACTCCAGATCGTGGGTAAGAGGAGACTGTGTGTGGTGTACAGGAAAGCTTGTGTTTATCTATGCCGGAGATTACTAAGCTCTTGTAGTATGAACCTTATCTTTAGAATGTGTTTCCTGAATCCATCTTTCTGCCTTTCCTTCCTGTGACAGCTTAGCCTCTCTGTGCCGTTTACCACAGCTGCTTGTGGAGAATGTAGTACCGAGATAAAAAGAATGGTTCTGTTAATCTGCCGGCTCTTCTGACCACCAGAAAAAGTTCTGCAGGCCACACATCACGATTCATTAAACAGTGGGTCTGTGGGCTCCATTTCTGAGTACCAGGTGTTTTATCACTGTGAACAAAGATAGAGCACTTTTAGTAAAATTTTGGTTTATTAGATTAGTAACAGATATCTACAGGGCTAATTCACTGCAAGGTCTCTGTCTGTGGTTGAAACATGTTCAGTCCAGTCTGATTACATACCTGTGGATCACAGTGATGTGTGAGATGACTTCAGGTGTGATCTTCAGGCTGAAGGATCATGCAGACTAGTATTGTTGCATTACCAAATTACCAGGTAAACATATGATGCTGTGGCAGGGAGCTCGCTCAGAATATGAAGGCTTATGAAAAGGTGAGTTGTTTTTTTTTAATTTGTCATTCCGAGCTGTAAACAGAGAAGAATGAGGACAAGGTGAAGACAAACTGGGAAGTAAAAGGAATGAAGGTGGGTCAGATCACCCAGCTACCGACAGGGTCTGTTCCACACGGAGCACGCCCAGCCCAGCTGCCCCCACACGCTTGTGCTCCTTCCTCGGAGGTTAGCGAAGGAGGGGCTGACCGGCAGGCGGGTGCTGTAAGGTTTCTATACATGGTTGTGTCTTCTGAGTATGAACTGGGTGCTCTACGCTACATAAATCCAAGTTAAGGAAAGGTTCTTGTTGTAAATAGAAAGGGGAACTCCAAATTAGCCATTCTGGTTCCTTTCCTGGTAGGGCACCTTTGCAAGGCTTCGAAGTTAAACATGAGGCCTCAGAGTTTTCAGCCTTGCATGGATTTTAGGCACTTAAATATATTTTAATTTAATTTAAATATATAATCTGGGCCAGGGTTTCCAGACTTGTTGCCATTAAGCTCTTTGGCATCTTTTCATCAAAATCATTCCTGAATAACATCAGGAGCATGTTTTTGACAGTTCAGAGGATTTAGGTCTTTCTTTTCCATAGGTCACTGAGTTAACACATTACCTATTTTATGATCTCAGACCTGTCATTCAGGCATGTTTCTTCATTGCTGGAGACCAGAGTGATGGATGTTTCCTGCTTGTGTCCCTTTTCCCAGCTCTGCTGCCTGGTGGCACTGCTGGGGTCCCTTCAGTCCTCTTTACTTCTGCATCTGTCGAATGGGTGTAATTGAGCATTGATCTCTCTGTGTCAGACCCTCTGAGATTTAATGATAAGGAAACTGTACAATGATTGGGTGTGTGGTTTGTGAGGGAAGGGTTTAATGAAGCGATAATATTGCAAAACAGGTGTTGAATTTTCAACTAAGAAGCCTAATCATTGATCACGATGGGCAACTGACCAAACGGGCTTTAAAAGCTGGGTTTTGTTCTTTCAGTGATGCTTATCGTCCTACCCCTGCGCCTGTCTGATTTCTTTGCTCGAGAACTGGAAACAGAAATACTCTTTGACAACTTAAATAACCAAATTCAGAACGTGGCTTCCTGTTCTGACTGGTTCTTCAAGATTCAAGTATAAGTTTTGCGTGCTTTCCCTGTTCCTGCCTCCCCTCTCTTTTTTTTTTTTTAACTAGATAGGGCTCCTTTATAATTACTTTGTTGAATTTCCCTTACTGTGCTTAATAAAGTTGGTGTATGTAAGCCCTGCCTCGGTGGGTGGTATGCCTCTTACTCACGGGGAAAGCTTTGTTCCTTTACTCTATCTCATTCTGCCCTGCATGCATCGGCTTGTTAACGATCACTGCGACTGAAATGGCTTCATGTTTTCCTGATAAATTAAACTACATAATGCAGCAGGCTTTGTCTCCCGTGATAAAAATGTCCAGAAGACTTCTGACGGATCAGCTTCTCCCTCGGGAGGCGGGGAGGCAGCGGTAGGAGATGAGCACGGGCGGTGCTGCTCCCAACAGATCCGTCACTGCCTGTTTACAGGTTTGCTGCGCTAATTTAAGGCTCTCCCCAGATAAGTCATCTGTTTGGAGTCTTAATCCACTTAAACTCATCTGTGGACTCTGCTCGTTGCTGAAAGGCCACAGCAATGGGATGAATTGACCAACCTCGCCCCAAAAAAGCAGGGGAATCGGATCCTTTGGCCGTTCAACAGCTGGAGTGTGGTACCGTATTCTTCAAAGCTGCCTCTCTGTGTCCTTTTCCGCCATCAGACCTGATGCTCAGGCAGCCCTCTCTGTGGGGAAAGATGGAGGGTAGCTGCCGGTGAGAAAAACAAAGCGCTTGGCCTCACCTCTGCTCATGGAAATGAACTTGCTACCTCTGTGCAAGACTCCAGCACCTGGCTGTGGGCAGCGACGTGCTGTTTTCAAATTTCTGTGACTTTTCATAAACGAGACCGGAAACAGCTGCCCAGCAGTGAAGAACAAACTTCCCATCTGTGCGGTAAAGGTGGCTGAGCAGGCGCTGCCGCAAGCTCTTCGCTCTGTGGGGAGAGGATGTGGTGGTGGTGAGGGGGAGGTTTGTTTGCCTAACGCAGCAGCTTCACAAGTATTTTCATAAGTCCCTGAAAACATGGGGCTGGGTTCTGCATTGCCTTATCCGCTACACTGATGCTACTAGATTGAAGCCAAAACTTCTACACTTGACAACATCCCACTGTTCCCTTTCCCTTGCACGTGCCTAACGTTACAGCTGTAACACCTTCCCCGGGTTTACCCTGCTGTGCTGGAGGAAGAGAAGAACATTCCTTGGTTTTGCACAGAGTATCTGACTTCAGTCCAAAGAGACTTAAAATAACACCCAACCCTTCGTACCCACTGGAATAAATTTCTAGAGAGACTATGGAATATATCGTTAGGGCTCTTCGAAAGGAGAGAACCGAGAGGACCAGAGAAGCCTTGCTGGCAGACGTGTGCTGAAAGGAAAAGAGGTCACCAAGCCCCAGCGTAGACTGAGAATTGAACATACCTAATAACTCAGTCGTGCTCTGGATTTAATCATCTTAGCATGTGAGCAGACAGTCAGCAAACCCCTGTGGGATAGGAGTGGGTGGAATACGGTGACACCCACACCTTTGTGTGGTCTGACAAGAAGCAGCAATTCAGCCTTAAGCTGTTGATCTTGGATGGAAACAGGAGCTTGATTAATGCCCTCTTTGCATGTGGACTATGTGCACTGACAGGACTGTGTGTCCAGCTGTACACATGCTTTCTGCAAGTGTCAAATCTGTGCATGCTAATGCAAAACCCAACTAGGGTGCTTCATGCATTTTTTACTGGTGACCTGTGTAGCAAGGCCTCTGCTGTATGAGGAGAATCCTGTCAGCAAGCTGCCAGCCCTGGGCAGGACACAGATTTACTCTTATTATATCACTACAGAATCAAAATATGTTAAAATGTGTAAGGGAAGTAGAGCAGCTGCAAGATACTGTTTGAGATACAGAGACAAGGTGGGGGGAAATAGATGGTGTATGAATAAACCATATATTTTCAGCGTTGTTATCTGCCAGACAGAACACTACAAGTCAATACAAGAGATGCCTGCGTGTTTGTTCTCCCTCCACCCCCTTAAACTTCTCTCTCTAGGCAGCTCTGGTGGGCATTCCCTCCATTCCCTCCTCCCGAAGTGCCTGGCTGGCCATCCTGAGCACCCTTTGTCATCCTCAGCACCCTTGGTCATCGTTTTTTTCCATGATGCTTCCATAAGTGGCTCTAACTGCCAGAGTACCTGGCTTAGTTAGCTTTGCAAGGTTTTGGGATGGGTGTTTTTACAGCGCCACATGATGTATGTAACTGTAGTTTATGAGTCCATGCGGTGTTCAAAGGTGAAATGAAATCCGGCTGCCTGACAAGGCGCACCGAAGTGGTCGGTTACCGCAGGCGGTGGGGCGCTGCCAATCCCGTGACCTGCTGGAGAGCACAAAATGCCACCAAAAACTTGGGCAGGCAATGCCCTCTTCCACGGTACAAAGTGTAATTTCATGCACTGGGCTGCGAAGCACTTGAGACCCCAGACAGACTTATTTACCTCTTGTCACACCGTGATTAATGGCTGTGCTCACATGCTCTATTGCAGCACAGTAGTGATTTAGTCTGCTACCTGTCATCACTGCAATTTTGTGCACTTTAAATTCTTTATGGATTTGTCCCAGCAGAGCGCACCTGCTTCCAGCAAGGAGCAGCTTCTTGGCTGCTGTGTGATCTGCTGCCTTCAGCTCCCATCTTGTTGTGCGTCCCCTCGAAGCCCCTTCTTTCCGCCTGCTCCTTGCTCCTGCGTGCTGAGAGAACGGGTCAATAATCTCGCCCATGTCTAAATGAAAGGTGCAGGTTTGCCAAAGAAACAGGGGTTTTCCTTAAGTCCGTTTTTTAAAAAGAAGGATATGACAATAACATGTGCTACGCAAATGGACAGGGGGAACTGAAATGCTTATCTCCCTAACGTGTAGCCTGAAGGCAGTGTCAGTCTCAGGCTGGTATTTCAATCTATTGCAACAAAACCAGATTCAAATACCTTTTATTAGTGCAGGTTTTGATACATGAACTTATTTGAGGATTTCCTTATTTGAGGGTTTCCAAAGGCTCAGAAAGAAAAAGCTGGGATATTTCTATCATTGTTTGGTCTTCTAGCATATGGAGATGCAGAGTGCGTGGTTGCATTAATCCAGGACTAATTCATTTACAAATCTATTATTCAATACGTTATGAGTAGCTGCTTGAAGAGCATTGCTTGTAGTTCATCACTGCACATGTTTTTAGCGGTTTTTGGGGTCTTGCCTTTATGATGTTAGTTGCATGTAAGAAATCTGACATCTGCCTGGACAGCTGAAGGACATTTAGTCTTCTACGATGCTTGAATAAACCCCTTAAGTTATTAATTAGAAGAGAATAGAAGTTCTGGGTTTGTTTTTCAGTCTATGAATGTGTGGTATGTGTTACTACTGAGTATGAGGTTCTTGCCAGTCTCTTGACCTTGGGAAGCATTGAGTTACCCTCTGTTTTTCTAATGCCTTGATTTTTCCATTGCTCCTTGCAACTGACTTTATTTTTTGCCTAACAAAATGAATTTTTTTGGCACTGCAGCAAGCTGGCACTGCATTTTCTTTACAGCTGTGAGAAGCCGTTACCAGAGATAGGCTCTTGGCTATGTAAGATGACATTGCTTAAATTAATGCATCCAAACCGTGTTGTAGCAAAACTTGCAGAAACACAAATTCAGCTCTTTGTCTTTTTCTCCAAGTCCCTGAAGCGGGTGACGGTTGAGAACTTTCAGACATGTGTCTATCTTCCTCCTGTGAAGTCTCAGACCTGAAGCGGTTGCTATCACACTGCGTTATTTTTTTTAGTCCTTCTCTTAAAGTTTTGGTTGCTGGCTGGAAATAAACCCGAAATGAAGCTTACTTTTGGCTTCTAGCTCTGCTGTCAGTTCCTGGGGGCAGTTTTGCAGTGATCCTCCTGCCAGTACTTTTTTTTTTTTTGCTGTTCGGGTGTCAAGCTTACACCTTCCACTGCCAGCCCACCTGTGCCTTGCTGCTGGCTCTGAGCACCTGAGGACAACTTCAGAAGAGCACTCATATTAATAACGGAAAAAACCCCAAAGCTCTGAGCTGTTTTGCAAGGTTTCTCGGCTGCTTCCCCACCCTCCGTAGTCCCACTGCTCGCTCGGTTTAAGGGCAGGAGAAGGAAGGTCTGGGACAGGCAGTCGCTGCTTTGGCCCTGGGTGCAGAAGCCACATCGCCCCGACTCTCCCCCGTGGAAACTGCGTGCAGCGACATCTGAATTCCCAGCAGCCAGAGGACGGGATTTTTGCTCTAAAGATCTTCCTTTCTTCCTTTTCCCTGGAG
>NW_009721793.1:386-589 GCF_000703405.1 Apaloderma vittatum | reverse complement strand
CCACCTCTCCCACCCTCTTCCTCCCTCTCCGCCCTCCCCAGATCAAGATGGACTCCCAGATGACCAAGCAGGCCCTCAACGAGATCGAGACGCGACACAACGAGATCATCAAGCTGGAGACCAGCATCCGGGAGCTGCACGACATGTTCGTGGACATGGCCATGCTGGTGGAGAGCCAGGTACGGGGCGGGAGGGCTTGGACC
>NW_009721793.1:0-202 GCF_000703405.1 Apaloderma vittatum | reverse complement strand
CCACCAGGAGCCATCTCTCGGCTCGTTGGCTCCCCTAGGTGCCACCAGAAGCTCTTGAGACACCTAGAACCCCCTAAACCCCATCATTAGAGCTCAACTAAGTGCCATCAGAACCTCTGGAGCCCACCAAGGGTCACCTAGAACCCATCAAAAGCCATTTTTAGGGTTTGTTGGCTCCCCTAGATGCCACCAGAAGCTCTTG
>NW_009721792.1:0-299 GCF_000703405.1 Apaloderma vittatum | reverse complement strand
CTGCCAGCGGGCAACCACCCTACAACCCCCTCAGAACACCCCTAACCCTTGTCTCTTTCTCTCCAGGGTGACCCCGGACCCCCTGGACCACCAGGGATGATGGGTCCTCCGGTGAGTGACAGCCTTCCTTGTCACCCCTCCCTGATGCTCGGTGTCTGGCATGTCCCCACAGCCAGGACCTGGTGTCCCCTGAGCTGGGACTGTGCCACCACGTGCTCCCAGGGCTGCTGAGCCCAAGGGGGTGGGTAGGCATCCCCCCTCCCCAGCCCGACGTTGCAGGATGGGGTCCCCAGCAGAGA
>NW_009721791.1:2488-4598 GCF_000703405.1 Apaloderma vittatum | reverse complement strand
TTGGCTTTGCCCAGTTTGGAGCCGTTGGCTTCGCCCAAGTCAAGCTGTTGGCTTCACCCAAGCCATTGACTGTTCCAATGACCTGTCATGTCTCTCTAGCCTGCACCGTGCAGAATCGCTCCTGGGCAGGTCTTGGAGATGCAGAAGGGCTACAGGCTCCTGGTGAGGCTTCCTGGCAAGAGACCCCAGCCTGCTTGGCACGGGTGGGTTGTGCGGGTCGGAGCAGGACCCGGTGATGGACGGAGTGAAGCACGTGAAGCTTTGTCAGCCCAGGGGCTCCTGCAGGGTTGCGTGGTCGGTGTTGGTTTCTCCCGGTGAGAACTGCTGATGTGTGTATCCCTGCAGAGCTCCCGAGTATTTTGATTTTGCAGCTGTCGACTCGTGTGATTTTCCCAAGCGTTTGTCGCACGGCCGTGACTTTGAACCGCTGTGCGCGTCCCCCCCGCTCTGTCTGTCTCATCCTCGTCAAACGTTTTCCCCGTGTGATTAATAACGTGCCAACTGCTTCGTTTCAGCACCGGCGAGGCCGATGCTGATTGATTTTTTTTTTTTTCTTTCCCCGTAAAGTCTCCTCAGTGGGTCGGGAGCCTGACGGGTGTTATCGCTGCAGAAAAGTCTGATTTGGGGTGGGAGCCGTCAGCGTGACATTTTTTTTGTCTTAGTGAATCTCTTATTTCTTTTAATTAGTAAAAATGAGGTCCGCGTGGTAATACCCTCCGTGTTTACATAAAAAGGATCTTGTAATTAGCAATAATTATCTCGGTTTGGGCTATCACTGTAATATTTAAACGGGGCTTATGACCCGAGGGACTTATTTCTGACCCTGAGGTTTGGTTCTGCTCCCACAGCGACTTTGGTTCTCCTCGGTGGGGAAGGCAGAGCAGGTTTGGAAAAGGTTCCTGGTGCTGGAGAAGCTTTTCCCTGTGAGAGCAGAGGTTCAAGGCGTGTTATTCTGCCGTATTTTATTTTTTTTCAGTCTAGAAAAGCAAAGTGATTGTGCTCCGAGCGCTCTTTATCTGATTGTAATTTGTTATCGGCTTTCTATTTTAACATTTTTGAAGTGTAAGCTTAGAGCCAGAGCTTATTAAGCAGCAGATAAAAATGTTGACCGTATTTGAGTCTTACCTGTATTAATCTAATAATATATTCATGAAGTGATATTTGATCAGCTCCATAGCTGGCTGAAGACCACGAAAGAGCATTAATCAAATAAATTATTTGACAAATACGGATGAAATTAAACAAATTATTTATTTGCTGTTCAACTGTTCTGCCATGACACGTTTCTCTTACCTTTGCCTTCTGGTTTTCATCCCACTTTTTCCTGGTTTATCTTCTTCCAACTTAACCTCGGTATCTTTCATTTCTCTTTACCTTTCCCTGTATTACTCTTTCTTGCTTCTGTGTCAAGATTTTCCTTCCGTTCTTTCTTCTGCCTCTTTCTTTGGCCTCTCTTTCCAGGCTTTTGGAGTCGAAACGAGCCAGTTTCCCTCTCTTTCCCCACCTTCCCGGTGGAGATTTTTTGCTGAACACTTCACAGCCAGCTCAACTACACCTGCTACACGTTGAAACCCGTAAAAACAAACCAAACCCAAACTTCGTGCGGGTGTGAAGACGTTTACTCGGTGGTAATGCTCCTCTGCCTCTCGCTGGGTTTTCTGGCTGTTGCAGGAACACCTATTCCCGCAATCCTGGAGGGTTTTTTTCCCCAGCTCTCATTCTTGCTCGTGCTCTCCTTTTTTTGCTTTTTTTTTTAAAAGCGAATATGAGAAGACATCTAGGATCGAATGGCAGACCTTGCGCCACGTACCTGCAACCGGCTTCCATCCTCCCACCATCCTGCCTTCCTCCCACCATCCTCCTTTCCGAGAGGGGCTGGAGGAGCGAGTGCTCTGAAAGGCTTTTTTTTTTTTTTTGCCTTCCCTGTTACTTCGAGGCTGAGGAGCAAGAGGCAAACAGGTTGTCACGCGTGCCCGAGCGGCGGCTGCGTTCAACTCGCGTCTAACTATTCAAAGATTAAAGTCTCTTAAAAAATCAAAGCGCTGTCGCGGCGAAGCCTTGCTTTGTCGCGGAGGAGCTGAGCCGCGTGTGTCGTCGCCGTCTGCTCCGG
>NW_009721791.1:1691-2346 GCF_000703405.1 Apaloderma vittatum | reverse complement strand
ACCCGTTTTCGGATGACGCTCGGGTGCGCCGACACAGCGGGCAAAGCCGGGCGGCAGGACGCGCCGCCACCACTACTGAGCAAAATTGATCAGGGAGGATGGGACCAGAGGAATATTCTTCTGCGGTTAATTATTTACCTCGGGGAGAGAGGGAAGCTGGTGATGTTCGGTTTATAATTACAGACATCCAGAGGAAAACGCTTCGAGGTGATCTGGTTTTGTTCTGTGTGCTGCCACCTCTTTCTTGGTCTCTCTCTAACACGACACGGGCGATCTTTAAGCGCCAGTTCAGTAAAAACAAAACTTCTCGGTGCTGGAATATGGGTTTACAGCTTGCAAAATGGCCCGAATGCCTACAGAGGGAATAGCCTTTCCCTCCTCGCTGTCTTCACGTGGGACCTGCCCGCGGTGCTCGTCTGATGGCAGCTCCGGCTCTGGGAACAGCTCGTCCCTGTGCTGAAAGGTGACTTTGTGCGGGACTGCGAACCGGGGAAGTCGTGACCCCCTTTCTGGTCTCGACTGAGCTTATGGCCTCGTCTCACCGGGCTTTCTTCTTCTTCAGGAGTAACCCGGACCCAGCAGATGCCCAGCCTAGGGGAGGACGCCCTGGGTGAGGTGATGCAGAGGCAGCCGCGGTACTTGTGGAACAGGGGGC
>NW_009721791.1:1007-1253 GCF_000703405.1 Apaloderma vittatum | reverse complement strand
GGTCTGGCTCACAAGTGTCCGTGGCCCAGGTGAGCCTGGATCCTGTTGAGAAGCGAGCTCCGTTTGTCGGGCCGTCGTGTTGGCTCGCTCCAGGGTCGGTGTTGAGACTGCTCTGACGCTGTCTCAGGCAGCTCTCTGGCTTGTGTCCAGCTCCCTTCAGCCTCCTCCAAACCACGCGCGCGGAATAAGCTTGGACGTGTGAAATTGGAGTCGGCAAATGATGCGCTTCGTCCCTCGGCCTCCCCC
>NW_009721791.1:0-771 GCF_000703405.1 Apaloderma vittatum | reverse complement strand
GATCCCTGTTTGTTGGAGGTGGATACAGGACAGACCCCGGCTGGTGTGTGTGCTGTGCTGTAACTGACTTTTCCTTGCGTCTGTGTCTTTGGATGCCGTGGCTCATTCTGGGTCCTGCTGGGAGCAGCCCAGCCCTCTCCTTTGCACGCTCGCCCCTTGCCTCTCCCGCTCAGAGCCTGAATCTATAATCTAACCTTACAGCATCACCTCGGTCACGCAAGGTTTCTCCTGGTCTCTTTTTCCTGATTTGCATGATTCCAGCCAGCTTTTGCTGCCCTACTTTCCACGCTGGCAGCCTTGGGCGAGCGGTCTGCTCCCTGACCTGCCTGTGGAGGGGAGTAGGAGGATCAGGGGGGAGGACAGCGGTGTGACCCCCCGTCTGGTGGTCGGTGTTGCTGCTGGGGGCTGTGGCTTGTGCTCGAGTTCCCGAGGGTTGGATCTGCTCCCTCTACTCCTAGGAGTACAGGTGTGTCTCCATCCCAACATACCCAGCTGCACCTGGTGGCTCTGTGATTATTCTGGTGGCCGCTGTGAACTTCCAAACCTCAAGGTATTTGTTCTCAAAATGCGCAGTGTGCTGGGAAGAAGTGACCACCGTGCCCCTGGTGAAGGTGAGGAACAAGAGGCACGCCCCTGCAGCTTGGCTTTGGCCTCCAAGAGATGGGTTTCCTACCACCCCCTCCACAACGCACAGGATCTCGGGGCTGATCTGAGGTAAAATGTCATCGTGAGCCCACCTCGGTCACAGAATCACAGAATGTTGGGGCTGGA
>NW_009721790.1:1016-1316 GCF_000703405.1 Apaloderma vittatum | reverse complement strand
TTTTTTTTCCTCCAGAAGTGGCGCCCGTTCTGCCTGAGTTTCGAAGGGGTGGTGGAAGATTTCAACTACGGCACTTTGCTCCGCTTGGATTGCCGCAAGGATTACACCGAGGAAAACACCATCTTCGGTGAGCGCCGAAAAGGGGGAAGATAAACCCCAAGATCAGCTCTTTTTTAAGAATTTTCCTCCTTTTTTTTTCTTTTTTCTTTCAGCCACCAGAATCCAGTTTTTTGCCATCGAGATCGCTCGCAACAGGGAGGGCTGCAACAGCGTCGTCTACGGCGGCGCCAAGGAGAGGAT
>NW_009721790.1:0-1001 GCF_000703405.1 Apaloderma vittatum | reverse complement strand
AAAGAGCCCCCCAAAAAAAGGTCCCCCCCTTGGCAGCTGAGGGGGAGCAGGGCCTTTTCTGCCCACTCTGTAAATAAATTTTTTTTTTAAAAAAAAACCAAGTAGTGATTCCTTGTGCTGCTGGTGTCGAAGGGATTGTTTCCTCGTTGCAGAATCCACTCGGGTTTCAGCTAAACCTTTGCACCCGTGCCCAAATCTACCCCCAAATAATCAGTTTTGGGTTGTTTTGGGGTTTTTTTTTTTAACCCATTTTACTTGGAAAAGTCAGCCCTGCAGCAGGCAGTGTGTTAGGGAGAACTCGGGGTGCAGAGGGGAGCTCGGGCACAGGGAGAGGGGGCTTGGGGGAGGACTTAGGGTGCAGGGGAGGAGAACTCGGGGCGCAGGTGATGCCCAGGCAGACACGGCTCAGTAGAAACCATTGAAGTTTTATTTGCAGTCACAATGCTTACACTGTATGCAGCAAACACCCTTACAAGTCAACCGGCAATCTGCTCACGCGAAAAAAAAAAAAAAGGACCCAACACACAATCGCCAGAGGAAAAGAAAAACAAAACCAAAAAAAATTAAAAAAAAAACAACCCTAAAAAAGAGAAAATTAAATTTAAAGGGAAGGTGGTGTCTGGGAAGAGGAACTGAAGCCCTAAGGACCGAGTGTCCGTGGGTAGAGCTGAGCAAGGGGATGCACACGACTAGCAGCAACAATAGTGGAAAAAGTACAAGGCAACCGGGTTCCCTCCCCCATCAGCTTTCCTCTGTTGATATCCAAAACTTTTAGTGTGGTGGCTGAGGAAAACAAACTGAAAAAAAAAAAAATAATAAAAAAGAAAGGACTAATTTCCAAGGGGTCGTTAAATACTTCATGCTAGGCAAAAACCTTGTTATTAAGAACCCTCCGAGGCGGCGGGTCGGGCTGCGAGCTCCGCCGAGACCGGGCTGGGGGGGAAGAATAAAACCAGAAAAAGGAGAAAAAGGCCGAGAACCAGAAAAAGGAGAAAAAGGCC
>NW_009721789.1:572-1607 GCF_000703405.1 Apaloderma vittatum | reverse complement strand
ATTCAAGGCACCTGCTACAACCGTTGCAGTGAATTAGTTCTCCTCAGAGAAGTGTCAGGCCCTCGTCGCAATTTGCATCCCCAGCCGGGGGGGCCCTCCTTGGGAGGGGTGCAGGAACCAGAGTCTTGATCTGTGCTTGGGGCAAGAAAAAAAAAGCCAACAGAAAAACAAGCCAACGAAAACAAAGTCACAAACTTGAAATTAACGCCATTTCCCCCTCCCCTTTTAACTCCACGCTGATGTTTGCCCCGGGGAGTCAGAAGCTGTCAGTAAACAGAAGCTCAGCAGAAGGGCCCAGAGGCACTTGGGGAAAGGAATGGCACCGGCAGAAGTTTTCAGAGTAAACTCAGCCGCAGCTCGCAGAGGCCTGAAGGAACAGCAGATCCAGAGCAAGCAGATCCGACGTTTCCACGCAAATCCGTCATGCCAGCAGGCAAGACCCCACACACAGCGAGAGCAGCAATAAAGTAATTCTGTCATTTTTTAATAACAACAGTACCTGTTTGGTCCCACGGGCAGCTCATTCACATGCAGATGCGCAGCCCAGGTAGATGCGTCACCGGCTGAGTTGTTTGTTTTTAATGATAAATTCTTCGATCTCTGTGGGAGGGGGCCGCACGCTGCAGAGGGGCTGTTTTTGCGCTCAGCAGCCAACAGGTCCCGGGAAAGGGCCGACAGCTCAGTCACGGAGGCTTTGGGGGCAAGGAGCAGCTTGTCCAGCTCCCGGCAGCAGAGCCGATGTGCTCTGAAGCAGTGAGTGCCAGCAGGAGGGTGCAGAGGAGCGGCCGTGGAGCTCAGTGGCTGAGGACCAGCCCTTCTTCTCCCACCCAAAGGGGAGCGCTGGGGTCTCAGCCCAGGCTGGGTGGGGACACGCACAGCATCACGGCACTCGACATGGCGCAGGGATGGGACTGGACCTGTTGGGCTCCAGCTGCGCCAGGAGATGACAGCAGGGTCCCAGTTCTCCCCAGAGCTCGGTGGGAGCATTCCCACAGGGGCCGGGTCGGCTCTCATCGCCGATGCCACATTCCATAC
>NW_009721789.1:0-532 GCF_000703405.1 Apaloderma vittatum | reverse complement strand
ACAGCCGTGAGATCCTGAGCTCTGCAGCTGATCCATCCCTGCTGCAGCCCCTCCAGGCAGCAGGACAGACCCCCACAGACGCTGCTTTGGCATCGTGACACACCAAACCACCACCAGAACGACCCAGGTCACCTCCTCCCTCCGCACCCACCAGTTACCGAACTGCTGAGACACTCACCTTTCTAGTGCAAATTCTGTTGCAGGTTTAGAGTCCAGAAAGCACAAAACCCCAGAACACAACACAAGAATGAGCCCCTCACACAGTCTATCTCGATTTTCTAATCTGTTCAGCAAAGGCCTCTCAAGGCCTCTCCCCGCAGGACAAGTTCCTCGTGCCCCAGATCTCCAGCTGGGCTGCCCAGGGGCGACGAGCTCCCAACACAGCCCTGGGGAAAAGCTCTTGCAGAAGAGTCTCCAGCCAGGGTCTTGGCCCCTTCGCACTACCCGGGCTTGAGCCCCAAAGAGACCAGCATGTAACGCTTCAAGATTTTATTAATGATCAGCAACAAAAGTTTACAACAGAGAGGACAAA
>NW_009721788.1:0-206 GCF_000703405.1 Apaloderma vittatum | reverse complement strand
GAGAGAGGGCGTCCCTGCCCAAAACAGGGAGGTTGGACTAGATGATCTCTAAGGTCCCTTCCAGCCTAGGCCATTCTGTGAGTCTATGATTCTATGACTTCTGGAGGGCAAGCTGTGTCTATGAACCATAAAATAAGACAATGGGGAAGAAGACTGACATGGATTGAGCAGAGAGGTTTGCAAGAACTCAGGGGGGAAAAAAAAAA
>NW_009721787.1:0-320 GCF_000703405.1 Apaloderma vittatum | reverse complement strand
CCCTTCCCTTTCCCCTTTCCCCCTTTCTCTTTTGTAGTTTTCCGGAATGTTTTCAAGGTTTGTTTTGTCTTCCCAAGCTGGGATTGTTTGGAACATGTGGAAGCCGATACGAGAAATCTTGTAGCAAAGCTCCACGGATCCTCCTGGCAGATAATTTTGTTGTTCTACCTTGATTTTTTTTTCCTTTTCTTCCAACAACCAAGACGACAGAATTGATTTCATTTGTGCTTTCTTTCCTCGGGGCTCTGCGACGTGGCGTGGAAGTGCCAAACGCGGCGTTTGACGGCCAAGTTGGCTGCCTCCGTTGCCAATCCCGGGCG
>NW_009721786.1:405-631 GCF_000703405.1 Apaloderma vittatum | reverse complement strand
CCCCGACGTCTTGGGAGGAGCCACGTGCCCACGGGGCCACCAGGAGGGACCCGAAGGTCTTGGGGCCGCCAAGGGGAACCGGGGTCCAGGCGTCACCGTGGGGACCCAGGTGCCACCAAAGGGGGAACCGGATGTCACCAAGAAGGACTCAAAGGTCCAGGTGCCACCATGAGGACTCGAGGGTCCGGGTGCCACCACAGGGTCCCAGGGGCCACCATGAGGAACC
>NW_009721786.1:0-243 GCF_000703405.1 Apaloderma vittatum | reverse complement strand
ACTGCCGCGGCTGCCACCGTTAGACCCAGGATCTCAGTTGTCACCAAGAAGACCCAGGTGCCACCACGAGGGACCCAAGGGTCCAGGTGCCACCAAGTGGACCCAGGTGACACCAAGAGGGACCCAGGGTCCAGGTGCCACCAAGGAGGACCCAGGGGTTCAAGTGCCACAACAGGGACCCAGGTGCCACCACGAGGGACCCAAGGGTCGAAGGGCCACGATGGGGGGACCAGGGGCCACCAT
>NW_009721785.1:0-2768 GCF_000703405.1 Apaloderma vittatum | reverse complement strand
ACCTTGGCCTCACAGTGTGGCTTCAGTTGAGCCGTTCCCACCTGAAATGGGAGGCCCTTGGCTGTCTTTATCTCAGGGTTGCTCAACATGGAGATGCAGAGGCATATCGTAAGTGCAGATGGGGGACACAGCTTGTCCTGGCACAGTGGTACCTCACGTGCCTGTTGGTGCTGACCTGGGTCACGGTGTCAGCAGGTGCTTTTCTCGTCCACATCAATGAGGGAACTGAGTTTGGCAACCAAAGTGAGACTGCAGCTGTTAGGGGTGAATGGAGAGTTGAATTCTCTTATTCTGGGAACCCTGCAGGAGGGATTTGTATAATCCCTTTGTGGACAGAGCTAAAAACATAAGGACTTAATGCTGTGCAATTAATAAAGAGAAATGTCTACCATCCTTTTTCCCATAGGAGGTCATGCTGGTGGAAGTTTCATGCATGTATATTATATGCACCTGCCATGTGGCTGAAGTGAGGTTTCTGACCAACTGGATTTACCTTTTAAGAAGTGACTGTCATAAGAGTAGGTAGGCACAAGTTGTTCATGGGATTAATTGATTTACAGGCAATTTTTCATCTGGATTTTCAAATGAATGCAGAACGATGCTCTGAAAGTTAGTATCGTCTAGGGTATGCTTTTCTTTTTCCTTTAAAAAACAGTAATTCCCTAGAACAGCAATTTCTTGCAGAACAAGACCACGCTGTAACTTTGCAAGCTTTGGTGCTCTTGGAAAAAATATTTACGCATTTCTAAGTGTACTAAATGAAAGAATACTGCACTAGACTTGCAGGTCCTAGGTTGACATTTTAAATTTAATTTTAGTATTTTCAGACAAAAAAAAATGTGAAACTCTTCACATTAAGTATATGGTAGGTAACATCTAAATAGAAAACTAAACCAGAAGTTACAGCATGTCTGGACTAATATCTAATACCTAATTTCAATATACCTCTTTAGTATTTCATCAAACACTTTTTCATCATCACTGTTGTTTAAAAAAAATGTTAGAGAGAAGCCCCAGGCTTAAACCTGAAAATAAGTTCAGCCTTGCATCAGAATACTAGAGCTGGCTTGTTTAAAAGCATGAGAAATGTGTAGCTTTAGATGGTATAACCTAACTGTGTTCCTAATATAGCAGAACTCTCTCCATGAGGATATATAGTATAATACAGCTATATGTCGCTGGGTCCCTTTTAGTCCGAAATGACACTGTGTATTTGCATGAGCTTAAAGCCAGTTACTCGTGACTTGTTCAGTTGTGCTCATGCATCACACCGGTAACAGTATTCCACTGTTATCAGTAACCTATGATAGCAGACGGTGATTTTTTTTTTCATTATCAGCACATTTTCATGCAGTGGGAACCAGACATCTGGTTTCCACCAGGCCTTCAAAATTAATTTGGTGAGCCCGCCCTCTTCCCAGGCCCTGCTGTGAGCCCTGCCTCACGCTGCTCTCCTCCCCAGGGCGCTCATCTGGGCTGCCTGCAAAGGGAGAGACACACGTTCTGGTGCTGATAGAGTGAAAACACTCAGTTGATAGTTCTAATATTTAAAACAGTGAATTTGCAGCTGGGAGATCAATACAACCTCACGGAGGGGGGTGTGGAGGTGTGTTCTGCACAATACACAAATGTTGTAAATGTGTTTAATTTGAGCTTAAACTCTGCAGGAATTTGAGGCTACCCAGAAATGTGCCTGTGGGAAGCAGCATTAAACAGGGGCTCAGTCGAGCCTCTGCTTTATATTCTCAAACACAGGCTGCACCATTAGCATAATGCTGGAAATTGCTGCCAAAATTCCAGGTACCCTCACATTGCAGTCGGAGTTCCTGCACACATGTGCTGCACCCTCCAGTCCCGAAGCTCAAGCTCCAGTTTAATTTATGTAAGTAATGCTGGTGGTAGGCGGGTGTTCCTGGCAGAGAGTCAGGGCATCTGCTCTGTGTGTTTTTAATTAAATATTGGTAATCTTCTTCCTGAAGATATCTCAGTCCTAGCGTTGCATCAGCATTTCTCTCGGTGTTGCTTCCCTCTTTGGAGGGAGCCGGGACTGTGTGTTCTTCTGACTGCGATGCTGCAAGTCTGTCACAAAGGATATCGTAACCCCTACTTACAGTAAAAAGCACTAATGAGGATTATTTACATGAATACAAGATTCAATGACAGTAAAAGAGGCAGTCTTTTTGCAGGCTGCCAATAATACAATTAAGCCAAAACCTATTTACATTAATTTCCATGTAACTCATTAAAAGATAAGGAGTTTTGTTTAAATTTTCCGTAATTTCTAGCTTGAGGAAAAGCTTAAACAGGGGCATTTTCAACCCAGAGAGCCAGTGTTGTAGGAAAAAAGCAAATGTGTGTGATCTGAGGAAATCTGAAGCCTTTGGAACTTGAAATCTGTGCATTTGTCCTGGGCAGACAGGAGCTCTGTGCCATTTAGTTTGGCTGAAAGGCTGGCCTGAAGCACATTGAGCCCTCCGGGCGCTGTGCCTGCTCCCTGCCTTCTCCCAGGGCCGGGGTCCCTGGGGGCTGTGGGCCCTTCCCGTGGGAGCACATGTCCCGAGAAACCCACGTTGGGGCTCCCAACCCAAGGGAAGCAGAAATGGCACTGGGTGGCGGCCGCTCCCATGTGTGGTGTGACCGGACTTCCAGTGCGGCCGCTTTCCCTGCTGCTCCCTCTCGCCCAAACACCTAACAGTGCTAACTGGGGTTTCTTCTCAAATTGTCAAACGTTTTTCTCCCAGGAATAGAATGTCTGGGAGGCGACACCC
>NW_009721784.1:370-640 GCF_000703405.1 Apaloderma vittatum | reverse complement strand
ATCAGAGCCAGGGCGTTGTAGGCCACCAGCATCTTCTCCAGCGGGCAGGGGATGTAGCTGAGGCACCGGCCAATGGTGAAGATGATGATGAGGAGGGTGATGATGAAGCAGATGGAGTAGACAGCCACGCACCACTGCAGGCCGGCTTTCAAAGTGTAGTTATCCAGCAATGAGAAGATGAGACAAGCCACGTAGGCTTCGAAGACTTTGAGGAGCCCAGGCACGGTGGAAAGGAAGCTGCTGATGTCCCCCGGCTTGGCACGGGGGCGG
>NW_009721784.1:0-263 GCF_000703405.1 Apaloderma vittatum | reverse complement strand
CGGAGGTGGTGAAGATCATCACCGCTGCCAGCATGGAAAAAGCTGAGGTGAAGTCATCCCAGGAGAGTGGCAGCTTGGGGTAGAGCTCCAGCAGCTCCAGCACCAGCACCAGCAGCGTCACGGCGAAGCAGAAGCACCAGGTGAACATGCACCACGTGCCGTAGGGACCTCCGAAGTCCCCGGTGGAAGCCACCAAGCTGAAGGCAATGCAGGACAACACGACGGCGAAGAGCCGGGCAATGCCCACCCAGGAGGTCACGGCG
>NW_009721783.1:0-539 GCF_000703405.1 Apaloderma vittatum | reverse complement strand
AATATAGCCATTTTTAAGCTTTATGGATTTTAATGAAACTGGGACAATTCACAATCATATTAGGACCTAGCCTCAGTTTGCCTTTTAATTTCTTGCTGCAGTGTCACTATGCTGCAAATCCACATCCTTTCCTTTGCATTTCATCCAGTACAAATAACACGAGCACAATATGCAGCACAGCTACAGGCTGGCAGAATACTTAACAATTCACTTCAGAGTTAAAGTTCCTGCTTATACATATTGTTCTCTTTAATGGCAATTAGACAAAGAGAATTAGTTCTCCTTTGCTACAGTAAATCAAGAGAAAACTCTGGGCTGACGCTGACAGCCCGTTCCCTTAAGTCTCAGCTGTAGTAATAACTGCTGTTGGTAAACATGAAGAAGAGGAAAGAACTTTTAACAAATCCTAAGTGGTGTGGCCAAAATTAGGAGGAAAGATTTCCATGTTCTTGCCAATAAATAGAGCCAGAACATGCATGCTGCTAAAATGCCAGGGGTCTTGGAATAGACCCGCTCAGTGGTCAAAAGAGAACTTGCAA
>NW_009721782.1:740-1576 GCF_000703405.1 Apaloderma vittatum | reverse complement strand
GCCTCGCTCCTGCTCCCCTTTGTCTCAGGGCTTTGTTGCTATTTTCGGTGTTTCCTCCGTTGTTGCGGTGCGGTCCCTTTGTTCGGGGCCCCCCGGCGCCTCTCGCCTTGGTAAACAGCTGGAGGATGTGGTGCTGGGGGGGTGAATTTTCCACGGGGGCAGGGCTGACACCCAACCCCCGCCGAGGCTCTTTTATCGTGGGGTTTGGCTTTGCCGGCTCAAAAAGCCACGAGGGGTGCAGGGAAGCCCCCCCACCTCCCCTGGGCAAGGTGTCCCACCCCCAGGGGCGATGGTTGGGTGCTGTGTTGGGGTGCAGCCCCCCCACCAAGCCCACTGATGTCCTTGTCCTCAAGCTGGCACGGGGTGACGCAGCGTCACTTGGGCAGACTGGGGGATGCTCCAGCTTTTAACCCGGCTCGGAGGATGCTGGAGGGGGTTATCCCTCCCTTGGGAGGGAGCTCTCTGGGGCTGGAAGCTGGTTTATGTCCCATTTTCCAGCTGGGTACCTACCCCAGGCTTGGGTTAGAAGGGTCTGGGACCCCCCAACTTAGGATGGGACCCCAATACCTTCCCTGCCAGCATTCCCTGACTCCCCCTCAAACTGGATTTTATGGGCACGGTGGCCAGTGTGTCCCCGGGATGGGGTTGACCAAGACTTGGCGGGGTGTGGGGAAGCTTGAGGGGGCTTCTGTGCCCGTTGTTGTGGTGCCAGGGATGGCTGAGGGACATCCACCCCCTGTATTTCCACCACTTGCCTCTCTGGGGGGAGACTGAATCAGGCTCTGTTTCCCCCCTCCTGCTGCTGGGGACATCTTCAGGTGACCAGCCACCCCTAC
>NW_009721782.1:0-613 GCF_000703405.1 Apaloderma vittatum | reverse complement strand
GGGGGGCAGCCTCAGGAAGCAGAACCCTGGATGTCATCATAGTCGCTGCCTTCAGAGGAGTTGGGGTCCCACTCGTGCCCCCCGGAGGGGCAGGACAGAGCCGTCCACCCTGCAAGGGTGAGAGCACGTCAGGCAGATGGGCGGGAGGGTGATGCTGAGGGGGCAGAGGAGCCCTGAATCCCCCGGCCCCTATCGCCCTGCCAGAGGAGGGTCCTCACCAGGGTGTGGGGAGGGGTCCACGGGCGCCTTCGTGCCCTGCACGTTCTCGTACCACTCCCCCTTCTCGTACCACTCCCCCGAGGAGGTGCTGGAGCTGTCGGCGGGATCGGGGGCTGCTGGAGACACCCAAGGCTGGGAGAGCTCTGAGGGGGGTGTTGCTGGGGGAAGCAGGGTCTTACTGGCACCTGCCATCCCTGCACCCATCCCCTGGGACCCCCAACTCCCGTTACCTCCCTGGGGTTCTCCCCAGCCCTGCTCCCATCCCCAGGGTCTCTCCGTCCCTGTTTCCATCCGGAGGGCTGTCTCTGCTCCCACCCTTCGGGTCCCACCACCTCCATTCCCTTCCCCAGGGCTATTCCCATCCAGATTCCAATCCCTGGGATCTCTACACGCC
>NW_009721781.1:0-7485 GCF_000703405.1 Apaloderma vittatum | reverse complement strand
GGCTGCTGGCCAGGGTCAAACCACGACACTTATTTAGAGATAAGGCTTTGTAGAATTTCTTCTTCATTTTCTTTGGCTTTACTAATTTTTGGCCTTCTCTGATCCATCACCATCACAACAACAGCTAACTATTTTTAGAATCACCTGAAAAGCTTTTCTGTGCAATAAATTTTCTCATTTTTTTCCCCCTCTTTGCTAGTTTTAGTTGTTCCAGGATTCTGTCCCTTCCTTTGAGAAGCCATAAGATCTTCCCGTGGGCCAACAGCCAGAGATATGTTCTTTTTCCTTTCCCACCTATTATCCTAAGTAAGGAACACCCTCCACCCAAGAAGGCAACACCTAAGCTAAATTTCATCTTTCATCTAACTCAAATTTTCCATTATTAAAGTTCAGGCTATTTTGCTTTTTTTATGAAGAGACATACAGAAATCATTACTCTCCTGAGTGTCCTTAAATGTAATAAGAAAGGGAAGGAAATACGCTTTAAAAATTAATATTGAAGGGTTATAGTGGATGACATTGCAATTAGAGGTTAAGCAAATGCTAAAGGCATGTTGTCCTTTTAATGGAGGTTTCAATTCAAATCTTTTTTTCTCCCCGGGTGGAAGCAGGTATACAGGGACTCTGAAACGGATGCATACAGGATCTGTTAAATGTGTTTCTAATTGTCTGAGTTTAATAATTGATAATATAGACATAGCTTGAAAATTTTTCTTTCACATAAAAGATAATTGTGCCTGAGTATAGTCTGAAATTAAATGTGTTAAGTGCTCCAGGGACCAGCATGTACGTGCTATGAAAGATCATTCCTCTCGATCAGTGTAAGTTAGAACACGTAACAACTTTTATTTATCTGGATTGTAGTGGCATTCAAAGAGTGAAAGCAGGGCTGGCAAGCCATGATGACAGGCAATGTCTATTCTCTTGCCCCAAAGAAGGCAGCAAAGGCTGTTGCTACCTTTAGCCTTCTATTCTTTTCTCTTCTTCTGAAAGCTCAAACCAGGACCTCTGGCCTTCCAGGTTGCTCCTTCTAAGGTGATCTACCTTTCTTTTGTGCAGACCCCTCTTTTATCTCCTTTATTTCAGTCTCCTGCAGCTCAGGAGAGCAAAGAAGAGGCAGAAACAGCTGCTTCAGTTTTCTCCTGTTTTCTACTCCAATACTATTTGGATGAAGAGGAAAGATTTTTCAAGAACTGAGAGGAGCAAAGGGCACAGGGGATCTGAAGGTTGTCTTGGGAGGATATAAGATCCTGAAAAACTGAAGGAAACAGAAACTGTGAAAAGGCAGCAAGGGAGGTGAAGAGAAAACTACTTTTGGGGGGAATCTTCCAGGAAACAGAGAGGTCAGAGAGCATCAGAAGTAAAAGAGAGAAATTTATGCTTCCATGTGATGGATAAGCAAAATGAGAAAGTGGGCAAGAAAGAGAAGCAAAGGAAGAATAGACTATAGGTATTCAATACTTTTAGTGTGTGAGTTTTAACACTTATATTATCAGAGACACAAATATGTCCGAATCTTATATATATTTATAGAAAAGAATATGAAACTCATGGACCAGAAAGGAGGGAAGAGTCTAATAAATTGAAGGAAGAAGAGAAGGGTAGTGGGATACAGTAAAACTTTTTATTTTTTCTTTTTATCTAGATTTCCAGAAGAGGGCACAAATGTGAAAAAAAATGATAAACAGGCAGCAGTAATTTTAGCAAAAAGGATCTCTGTTTGCAGATGTTAATGTTAGGCCTCAGTAAAAACCTACCAAAATCTGGAGCAATATTGGCTTCAAACGACTTTGGATTCTCTCTGTTGAGATGTCTCGAGACAACTTTTTCTCAAGGGATGGTGGGCATTTATAACTGACTATCATTTTGGTTTAGCAAACAAAGAATACCCCAGTCTTATGAAGTGAATGTTCACAGGTAATTTGGAGGATTTCTTCTGCCCATAATGGCTCTCTGCAATGGGCTTTGGTGATGGGCTGAAAAGTGTTAGCACCCTAGAAAACTCCCAATTGTTTTCCATGGCCTTTGTTAAGCTTCCAAGTAAAGAGTGATAGGACAAGAGAAAATGGCCCTAAGCTGTGCTAAGGGAAGTTTAGATTGAATATTAGGAAGAATTTCTTTACTGAAAGGGTTATCAGGCATTGGAACAGGTTGCCCAGGGCAGTGGTAAAGTCCCCTTCCCTGGGTATATTTAAAAGGCATGCAGACATAGTGCTTAGGGATATGGTTCAGTCAAGGACTTGTCAGTCCTAGGTTAATGATTGGACTCGATGACCTTAAAGACTTCTTCCAATCTAGGCAATTCTGTGATTCTGTGATTCTGTGATCTCTCTGAATTTAATATCTGGGGTACTACAGAAAGCAATATGAAGCTTACACCCCTCCTTTACTTATCTGGAAAAAGGTTACTTGGTCTTTGGAAGTAATCAGGGTATTTTGGTAGATGTGTTTTTTGCAACATTCATTTGTTTTCACAGTAATTAATTTGTAAAAACTTCAGAAATATGTTTTAATACATTTACAGTTCCCAATAGAGTAAGACAAAACTCATTTTTGTGTCAGAGTGACTCTTTCTTCTGGATGCCCAGGAATCATAGAATCATAGAATTTTCAGGGTTGGAAGGGACCTTAAAGATCATCTCGTTCCAACCCCGCTGCCATAGGCAGGGACATCCCTCACTAGATGAGGCTGCTCAGAGCTGCATCCAGCCTGGCCTTAAAAGCTTTCAGGGAAGGGGCTTCCAACCCTCTCTGGGCAACTTATTCCAGTGTCTCACCACCCCGATGGTGAAGAACTTCTTCCTAACGTCCAATCTAAACCGATCCATCTCTAAGTTCAATCCATCTCCCTTAGACACATCACTACTCAACATCCTAAAAAGACATCAGCTTCCAGAAGGCAAAGTGCAGCTCTTTTCTCCTAGATCTCTTTTGTGTGGTTTTGCAAGGCTGAGCTCTTGAATCCTCAAATAGCCAGACAACGAAGGTTCAGGAGATGGGTTGGGTTCTTCTGTTTTTTATTTTGTTTTGTAATGGTGCCCCTATGTACTAGTGTAAAGAGCACGCGTAATACTCTGCTGGCAAAATACGTAACACTCTGCTGGCTTTCTCAAGTGTGCCCATGTGTCTGAAACCACAAGCTTTCATCTCTCACTCTAAGGCACAGCAGTCTTTAATGTCTGTGGTCAGGAGTCTGCAATTGGCTGGCTTTCAGTACACAGAACCGGTGCTCCAGAAAATTAGACATCAATCCTGTGTACAGGAATAACCTTGTATGAAAATGACTCCTCTGTTGCATTTCTGACCTAAAAGTGACTTAATGTAAAGATTTTTCTCCCCATTTGCAATCCTTTCCAAACAAATCAAAGAAATTCAGTGAAGCACAGGAAGCTACATGCCAGACGAGTAGCATTATTACTAATAGTAACATGTAATTTTAAATCAGAGGTTAAAGCTAGCCATGAAATTAAGAAATTAGAATGAAATACACAATGGTTAATTTAAATGCAAAATTGACTCAAGAAAAACACTTTTCTAGTGATGAGCACATCTGCGTGTGTAAGGGGTATAGAGATCCTGTCTGGATATTTTAAAAAGCCTCTTTCGTTAGATTAATTTCTAATGACACCTGTGAAGTGGATTATATCTACAAGATGGATTTATCAGAGGCTGCATCACTTAGTGACTTCTGGCTCTGTTAGAACACTCTTCAAAATCATAAAACTTAATTTCTGCTTTTTTGCACTAAGGCAAGAGAAAAAAAAAGAAATAAACCAACAGCTAAAGATAATCACAAGTTGTACAAAAAAAACTCTTGATTTTGGAAATGGTCTTTAATAATGATATTTTTCTGGATTCACTCGGATTTCAGCAGGCACTCACCAGCAGCATAGGAGTCTTTTTAAAAGCAATAGCTAGCTTTTTGCTCATTTCACTGAATGAGTTTCAGTTCAGTCCAGTTAGTCAGTGCAATTTGGTTTGTTCAGTGAAAATCACTGGGTTTTAATTGAGTCCAATTCCGCCCAAATCAATGAAAGTCAATTCAAACTAATTATCATCTATACAAATCAATAAGATTAAATTAAAATCAATGAGTGTCTCATTCAGTCTGATGACTGACCTGTTCCCTCTCTTGGGTTGTCGTAAAAGGAGTCCACACTTTGTTCAGTGTGGTGGCTTTCGGCACCTATCTCTCCTTAAGTGAGGGGATATTAACAATCAGAGGAAGTATGGAGAAAATGGTATGTAACTGGATTATCCCTTTCTGAATTCAGTGAATTTTCTGCTGTGAAATCTCCACTTTCAGATTACACAGGTGGGTTGAATATATGTGCAAATTTCAATATACCTACGTGAAAACTGAGCTCTGCAGTCACAGAAATTAAAAACTAGTGAATGTATCTACTCTTATTCACATTGTTTATTTTTACCCAATAAATTTATCTTGATTTTTAAGAGGTGCTTTTAAAAATTGACCTGAAGTTTTTTGCCAGCCATTATTTAATGGCATAGTTTAACTGATAACAGCCTCTTGTAGCTGTTAATCTACAGAGTAAGAAGTCTTCCTATAAAGACCTTATTACATGTTTTTATAATGCGTCTTCCAAAAAAAGCTTTGCTGTCAGTAGAGGGAGGAGGGTATACACTATGGTAATCACAGAATCATTGAGGCTGTGTACTTCTTTTGGCTGGGATAAAGTTAATATTCTTCACAGTAGCTCACATGGTGCTCTACAAAACAATACTGAAAACACGGTGATGTTCTAGCTTCCGCTCAACAGTGTTTGCACAGCATCAGGACCTTCTCGCCCCACTCTCCCTCCAGGGAATAGACTGGAGGTGTGCAATAGATTGGGTGGGGACAAAGCTGGGACAGCTGACCAAAGGGATGTCTAGGCCAAAGGACATTGTCCTCAGCAGTAAAAGCTGAGAAGAGTCAGGGATGTTTGGAGTGACGGCATTTGTCTTCCTGTCACAGTCACACGTGATGAAGCCCTTCTGGAACATCCGCCTGCCGATGGGAAGCGGTGGATGGTTCCCTTGTTCTCCTTTATGTGTTCACAAAGCTTTTGATTTACCTGTTAAAAGTGTCTTTATTTCCAAGCATGAATTTTCACACTCTTATTCTTCTAATTCTCCCTCCCATTCTGCTTTGTGTAGTCTGCAAGTGGCTGTGTGGGGCTGAACTTCTGGCTGGAATTATACCACAACAGTTTGGAAGGGACTTTTTGAGGTCATCTAGTCTAGATTGTCTAGCAAACAAGATAGAAGAGGTTGTCCAAGACTGTGTCTGGTCAGGTTTTAGGAATGTCCAAGGACAAGAGACCTCAAAGCCTCTCTGTAGAACCTCTTCCAGCGCTTGAGCATGATCACAGTTTAAAAGGTGTGGGGTTTTTGTGTTCAGATGGAATGCAGCGTGTTTTAATTTGTGTCCATTGCCTTTTTTCCTGTCAGTGAGCGCTACTGGGAAAAGTCTGCTTCCTTCTTCTTCATACCTTCTCATCAGATGTTTATACACAGGGATTAGTTCCATTTAGCTTTCTTTTCACCAGGGCGAACAGTCCCAGCTCTCTCAGCCTCTTCTCATGTGATAATACAGATTTATACAGCAATTTCTTATAGCCCTTACAGAATGCAAATGCACATTTCTGACTTGTGGTTCTTATTTCAAAATTCTTCTTTCATGATTAACATCCAACACTCATTAGAGACCTATATTCTTAAGAAAATAGGAAGCACAAAGCATTCAACAAAGGGATTTCGTAAAGATTTTCCTTACAGTTTATTAAACATCCTTCAGATTTAGGTTATGCCTACATCTACGAGTCTGCTCAGAAGGCAAGACTTGATTCAGGGTAAAGAATGTGGCCCCAAGACTGGTGTCTGACACAGTCCAAGACCACTAGGCAGCATACATGGAATGCAATGATTAGTGGATTAACTTGTGATTTAAGATCTCAGTGTGTTGTGAAGCACACCTGGATGTATGCACCCAACCTATGTGCAAACATGTAATTGGGATGTGGGCACCAGTTGTGCTAAGCTTTGCTCTCTGCTGGGGCACAGTCACATTGTTCGAGGTTTGAATAGGTTATGATTTGAGAAAAGGCAGTACCCAAATCCTTCAGGCACCTATGAAACTCCTTTCCTATTCCAGTAACGCTCTCCCAGCTCTACTTAGGTACTTCCTATGGAAATGTACAGATTGTCTCTGACTTCAGCAAACATTCAGACAAGACTTTAGGAAGGGTGGACCACAGGGGCTGGCAAAGTGCCCAGTAGGTGATGTTGAACATGTAAATAAGAGTAGAGAACTATGTAATCCACAGGTGAGAAAGGAAAGGAAGGTGAAGGTGGATGAAATAATGAGACACAAAGGAGAAAAGCTGATACCTTAACCCTCAGGGTGGAAAATAGCCATATCAATGTGACATCAAAATGAGGAGATATTAGGAAATAAAACAAGAGACATCATCTATACATTACAAAGCAACTAAGTAATAAGAAATTTTACCCTGTACCTGCTAAGAAACCAAATTTTAAAATATAGCACGTTGGTTTCATATGGTAGAATAGATCTGTACTCAGCAGATTTTCCTGTAAAGATGGGTCTATTTTATAATACATTAATTTTATTTATGGATTAGATGGCATTATACACTTCTTGAACAGCTAATTTAAAAATAAATCTTAATTTAGGGAAATTTTTTTGCATCATACTGAGATAGCCCTTGAATATGGAACAAAAGAGCACAGATACTACCTTAATTTCCAGTTAAAAATATGTTAAAATTGTTTATTAATACATTGTAGAACATTTATTATAAATGTCCGTAACACTTGCATTTTTGAAGAAGAAATCATACTTTAAAATTGTATGAGTGGCACAGGTGTATGTCCTGGGTAGTTTTCAAAGCTTAGAAATAGAGACAATCTGAATGCAGGCCTCAACGTATGGATATAGATGGCAAATCGCTTCAGTTTGGGCAGCTTAACCAAAAGGATGTTATAAATCTATTTATCTTAGGCATTACATGCAATCAACATTTAGCAAACACTACAAATATCACTAATAGGTAATTGTTTAACGAATATTAATTCAATCAGCCTTACTCATAAAGAGCGAAGTTGTGCCAATATGGTACAGAAAACGTATGGATATAGATGGCAAATCGCTTCAGTTTGGGCAGCTTAACCAAAAGGATGTTATAAATCTATTTATCTTAGGCATTACATGCAATCAACATTTAGCAAACACTACAAATATCACTAATAGGTAATTGTTTAACGAATATTAATTCAATCAGCCTTACTCATAAAGAGCGAAGTTGTGCCAATATGGTACAGAATTGAATCACAGAATCACAGAATGTTCGGGGTTGGAAGGGATCTCAAAAGATCATCTAGTGCAGCCCCCTTGCCAGAGCAGGATCACCTACAGTAGGTCACACAGGAACACGTCCAGGAGGGTTTTGAATATATCCA